>NC_079165.1:105149642-105204642 GCF_947568905.1 Ostrea edulis
TTATATTACTTATTATTACAATTATTACCTGTATGTTATTACTTATTATTACAATTATTACCTGTCTGTTGTATCTTTACTGCCAGACATTCCTTTACTATCGTCCGAGAAAAAGCTAAAAAACAAGTTACTGAATTTCAAATATTACCAAAATCTTAAAAAAGTAATGCCAGTTATTTAAAAAATTTCAAGAAACAAAATTATTTCTAATATGCAGATTCAAAACTAGACGTCAAAGCCCATCAATCATACATTCACTATAGATTTTTCATCTATACGAAATTTGTCAAAACAGCAGTTTAGACTTGGCAATTATTAAAAGACACTAAATTTTGTGTTTTACCAAAAACTTTCAACTTCAATCATAACGGATGCAGAGGGAATGGTCATAATGCCTTATTTGAAATAAAATATTTCCAATAAGGCTTTTGAATTTTCTTCACATATTAATTTACTCCAATTCAAAGAGTACCTCTGCCTTTTCTGTTAAAAAAATTATTCAAAAATATTTGCTGATGCTTGAAAATAAACTAGACCTCAATCCAAGAAAATGGAATGTTTTTCTCCATTTCTAGCTTTTAATTTGAGTTACACAACTTTAAATGTTATCTACAATAAGTTCATGACCCAGAATATACCCAGCACATACCTTTTACAGCTTTTTCCATCATCATCAAAGTCATCTCCTAAGGAGTATTCACTACAAAACAATGATTGCATATAACATTTTGAAATTCAGAGATTCAGTTTTTCCAATATCTAAAATTCTTGGGAAGCAAGTAAAAACAAGATGTGTTTGTGAAACACAAATGCCCCCGATAATGGCCAATTCCAAAGATGACCAAGGTCACAAGGGCAAATATCTTGGTACCAGTTGAAAGATCTTGTCAAAAGAAATGCTCATGTATAATATAAAAGCTCTAATACTTACCATTTAGAAGTTATGACCAATGTAAAAAAATAAATAAAAGTAAGTGAAATGTCAAGGTCAAAAGATTTAATACCAACGGAAAGGTCTTGTCACAAGGAACACTCATGTGAAATATCAAAGCTCTATCTCTTACTGTTCAAAAGTTATTAGCAAGGTTAAAGTTTTCAAAAAGTTAGTCATACTCCAAGGTCAAGGTCACATGGTCAAAAATGTTGGTACCCACGGAAAGGTCTTGTCACAAGGAATACTCATGTGAAATATCAAAGCTCTATCACTTACTGTTCAAAAGTTATTAGCAAGGTTAAAGTTTCAGACAGAATGACAGACAGGACAAAAACAATATGCCCCCCGATCTTCAATCTCGGGGGCATAAAAATTATAAAAGAACACAAAAAGTTTAACTAATTCATCCCAAAGCTCAGATTCCTAAATTGTAGGTGGGGGGGGGGGGGGGGGGGGGGGGGGTGATTCTTCAATAAGACATTCAATTCAACACTTCAACCTTAAATTTCCATAACTCATACAAAAGTGAAAAAGTGAGGAGAGGGACATCAAACAGCCAATCCATCAAACTTTGATTGTAAAAATAATGGACTTTGCATGTTATAATAACCAACAAGAGTACCACAAATGGTACATCATACACCCATCAGACAGTGATGACAACATTTCAGTATCTGTATCCATAATGAGAAAAAGTCAAGGAAACTATTTGACCTACTTTTAGTTCTAAAGTAGGCCACCTACTTTAAGCTTAAAGTAGGTTATGGTGCACCAATTAAGCTGAAATGCAATCTGAATCTGTATTTCTGAGAGGACGGTTGTGATAACATTTCAGGGCAATACCTGCATTCATAATGAAAAAATGTCCAGAAAACTGTTCGACCTACTATTAATGGACACATCTCGTGTTTTTAAACTTTTTAATTTTTTCAGCAAAATTAATTCATTTCATGCCTAAAACTACTTTACATGTGTTTTAAAAGAAACAGTTTGCGTAGTTTTCGAGTTTGATAGCGATGAAATTCAAATCTTGCGATATGCATATTTTCTTCGATATTTTATGCGCCATTATCTGTGACGTCATATGCGACCTCTAGCGAGAAGATTTGAAAACATTTGTTAGCCATTTCATAAACAGATTAGATTTAATTGACAAACAAACAATTATCACATTAACGGCTTGTAAATAACACTGCATTGGGGTGTTGTGTGCCATTTAAGGGTGTACTTGCTGTCAGTAGAGATGATTTGGACTGTGTTTTTTTCAATTTTCGAAGGAAGGTATGAGGGACAAGACGTGAATAATTTTTGTCGGCACAACGACTTTGCCATAAAAAAAAACCCAGTAGAATTTGTCCCTATATTTTTTCAAACAAGCTCTTGGACAAAGACGTATATAAACTGCGAGAAAATGGTTTTATCGAAGCTTCGAACTGTTACATATAGGCCTACCGCATATGCTTTCCGTTCTGCTATCAAATTCAATACACACTTGCACCAACTGACCTTCACCTTGTAACAACATATAGGCAGAACTTTGCTAGCAGTGTCTACCAACTGGTAGGTCTAAAAAAGAAATTTAAAGATAAAAGATAATAGAACTTTCAATTATAAATAATAAAATATGATATTTCCCAACTTTGAATTGAATTACAGTGGAACCCCGTTATTACGTTCCCCCTTTATTACGTTAGTCCGCATATTACGTTGGAATTTCAAAGCACAAAACCATTTCTTAACAAACCTATATAAAATAGACCTTGTTATTACGTTGTCCTAAAATGCCGGGACTCGGTATTACGTTGTAAAAATTCTGACAAAAACGTAATAAACCCCTAATTATTCAATAGTGATTCTCAAAATAATAAGCCATTCACACCTTGACTGCCTGAGACAGTCACCACGTACATTTCCTGGTCTGTTTGGGGATTAGAGACGCTTGGCTGATCACGCTTCGATAGATCTAGCGACATCAATACAGGTGAATACCCCGTATAGAAGCCAGTGATAAACAATTAAATAATGTTTATTTAGAAATTGTACTCTATGAAATTTACTTATTTTGCATATTTTGATAATCAAAGAAATAATTTCTCAACCAGCTGCGTGTTCAGCATAGTGTGATTACCGTCGCTATTAAAACTCTATTTACGGACAGCTTTGGTACCAAACAAGAAAGACAAGATTTATCGTAGCAATGTTACAACCGCTTGGGTAACTGCTTGGACATAGGTGTTCAATTAAAAAAAAATGTTCGTTGTTTGGACATGCAGCTTGGGTGTTCGTAAATCTCGACCATACATACACCAATCTATCGGCCGATTCGTGCACGGCATTTACCTCAGTGAATATTTTAAAATCCCTTGATGCGCACGTGATTTTAGTGCCATCATTTAGCGTTATAAATGAAATCTTCGTGCATCATTATATTTTTTTTTATGTGGATTGCGCTTAAATTGTTCTCCGTGCATGTTTACCGTTGGTGAGAAGTGTGTAAGTGTTGGGTATCGTGTGCGTTTTGTGTCTATAGTTTTGTTGTTTTTTGGGTGGGATTTTTTTATTGTGTTGTGTATTGCGCATAATTAGAACTTAATACAAACGATGTTTTGTTAAATTTTTTTAGTACGAATGTTGAATACAAACCAGAACGAGTTATTGAGAGAAATTTACATGAACGCATTGTTTTAAAGTTGAACAAAATGGCGGTCCAAACGAATGCAGAAAAAGCAACGTTTATCAAAACATCCTTATGTATCCTACACCAGAAATAAAGAAAAGGGATAAGAACATAAAGAATTACGGACATTAAAGATAAGATGTAAATAAAACAAAGTATCATAGTCTTTTAAACAAAGAAACAGTAAAGATATATTCACACACCCCTTCACGGAGTACCAACGGACGATATACAATTTCCAAATGATAATTTTAACGGATTTCACTGGGAACGTTTATTACGTTGCCCCCGGTATTACGTTATTTTATCGTGACAAAATGGAAAACGTAATAACGGGGTTCCACTGTATAATGCTTTCATTTTTTTTAAAGGAACGCGTACGTGTTTACAACAACAGCACGCCGCGCTCCCACTTCCTAAGTAACAATGTGTAGATAACAAAAAATAATGATTAATAAAATTGCTTGAATAAAATAATTTAAAAGTATTGTGATTTTCACAATAACTTTGATCATTTTTATTATATTTTTTTTCCCGAAATGCACCCGTGACGGTAGGCCTAGTTGTCAATGCTACATAATCGTATTATAATTTAGGCCTATCTAACTTCTCCAAAAATAAATTTAATAATAATTGCTCTGTTTATTTTAGAAAAGCAACAACGCTAATTACAGTTGTTTACAGAAATGGCATTACCAAATAGTGTTTAGACAGTGATCCCATGTAAACATTATTTACTCGCAAATTTATGCAGATTTCATACTCGCTTTCCTCGCTACATTTGGGTCGCTATTTGTATGCACTGGTGGCTAAAAGATATAAGACTCGGGAAATTTGTCAACATCGAAATAAATGTTATCCATGGTAAATAAATTAGGCCCCTAAAACCCGAGTTTTTAAAAATATCTAACACTACTATTACAACAAGTTGATCGACGAAGGTTGCATATGACGTCACTGTACCACGTGACTACCTATCTAATTAACTAGGCTTTTTGAAATCGGGGCTTAGATTTAAGTCCACATTGTGGCTAATTATCGCAATACTTCAGTGAACGAACTATTACAATTAATTTCTACAAGCATAAGGAAGACAAAATGCATATAATTCTGTATACTTTGAAAACACGAGATGTGTCCTTTAACCCTTAAGTAGGTCGCGGTGCACCAAGCCACTGAATGCAAACTCACTCTTACGCTTCTTGAGGGAGAAATTGTGACCAAATTTCAACACTGTACATGCATCCATTAGGGAAAAAGTCTGAAAAACATGGCCTTGGATGGTCAACCAGCCAGAGGCACGAACAGCACCATAACATGTCTGATGACAGGCGTATAAAAAAGATATTATATTTTTCTAACAAGTGGGGGGAGGGGATGTATAAGCCCCTCCCCATGTTGCACATGCCTATACATCAAAACATGAAAATAGCAATTACTCAACAAAATGAATATGTCTTGTTAACAATACTGAAAGAAATGTTCCTTCTTTTATTTTGGTACCAAGATATTTAAAGAAAATTTTCAGCGAAAAAAATATCACTGACTTATTTATAACTCTTACTTCTTTCCAAGGTGGTTGCAAAAACTTATGTACAATAATTATTTGGCTTTGCATGTAATAAATACAGAATGACATGCAGTGATTTTTTTTGTTTTTCAAACTACCACCCCTTCTTTTGAATTGGAAAAAATTAGAGACATTTTCCTCAAATTGGGAAAAATCATTCATAGTAAATTAAAATGGTAAATATGCATAAAATAACCAAATAACAATTTTTTGTTTGATGTTTATTTCAGATCTGATTTAAAATCATAAAATAAATCATTATTTAACATTAAATATGTATTGGAAGTCACACCTTGTATATATATTATTTACTTTTTCTAAGAAATACTTATTGTCTAATTTCATAAACAAATAATGAATTATTAATTCACCAGCATTTGTACTCATAATCTTGTAAACATTATATTAATAATCAAGTTTCCAGAATGTCTCTCCTGTTTGTATTTTTCGGATTTTAGTAAAACCCTATACTGTTGGCCACTTCCTGTTATTAGCCTGACCCTACATATAATGGTGGTCAAACTAAATTGTCAACAATATTTATCTGGAAACTATATACTTTGCTGCATATCTGCTTATATGGATGCCTCTATTGTTTTACATATTCTTTACAAAACCTTTTGCATGTGCAGTGGTTTGGAGAATAAAACTGAAGAAAAAAACGTATTTACTCTTTGTCAGTAATATACGGTAACTTTTTTTTAAAATGGCCTAATTTCCCTAGATTTGAAATTGGGAAAAACATATATATATAATTGGGAAAAAATAGCTAGTTTTAGTGAGGGGAAACAGCCGAATATCGGTGGCATTTTGGCCCAAAAAAATCACTGACATGGTATAAGCATATCAAATGATTTTTCATTGCAATTTTATTTGCCAATAACACATTTCATCTGTCATACAGAAATTTTCCATTCATGTTGTCACTTTCACAGTTCACCTGTATATTAATGCATTAATGGCATACATGTCATATTATATCTATTTTTTGTATCTGTATATATATAATGCGTGCACTTTTGTGGCATATCTTGCCATAACAAACAATTCTGTGAACTGTAGATGAGGCTTTCTAAGGTGTCGGTGAAATAAGTCATGGTCATGTGTGGGAGGATGCACATCCTCCTTCATGAATATAGAATACTGAATATATTACATGTACTATACCATAACAGTAGCCTGACTATCACTGAGGAGTAGTGTGCGAGTCTTTAGAAAATATAACACATTTAGTTTCCTCATGGTACATGTTTGGACAGAATCAAATTTTGACGGACTATCAATGCTCCATTTATGAAGTGTTATAAGATCTTTCAGAAGAGTTAGAATTTTCAAAATATCAGTAATCACTAAAGGTCGATATCTTTAATACCAGAGGAAAGCCTCAGATAAGGGGTGGAGCCTACTTTACAGACATGCTGCCCTGCAGCAAAGATTACCATGTGACCAGCTACTCTGTGAGCCTACATAATTCAAGGTATCACACCGGTAATTATTTTCACTATATATTACTATAGAGGAAAAAAATTCATTAAAAATCCGTTTACAGAATTGATGCCGAATAACGCAATCAGAAACGTTCTATGTTACCTGTCTCATCTGCCGACACTGGAAAAACAACATCCTATGTGGCATTTTCGAAAATAAATTACCCGCAAACAAGACTACCGTCAAATCCACGTGTTTTTCACAGCCGGAGTACACCTCAGGAAGTAGCCTCAGCTACCAACAGCAAATAGTTCCTTTGTATACACCTGGTTATTTCCACAAATTACACAAAATTTCCTAATCAGGGGTGCAAAAATTAAGAGAAAAGAAGAAGAGGAAATGAGAAAAATCGCGCATGGAAAAAAAATATTTCTTTAAATATATGGAACTACAATTGACTAAGTTCATTTTGATTGGACAATTACCGGTGTGATACCATAAATAGGAAGTTAATTAGTGGTCTCTCAGTAAAACAACAGGATAGTAAGCCAAACCTAGCTTGCAATTTTAATCTGTTTTTGCAGATTTGATAAGGATTAAGAGATTAATAGTATAAAATTCAGAAATTCATATTATTCATTCATTCCATTGATTATTGATTTTTAACTTATTGAAATAATTTTATAGAACTGTCGGTTATTCCTGTCACACAGTTCCCAGTTCCACTTATTATAAACCAAAAGTGTGTCATGGTTGCTGCTAACCTTTCCTTACAAAAATCTAGTGCTATCCTGTTCTATGGTCAGTATACTTTTCCCATTACTTCTAACCTTTCCTTACAAAAATCTAGTGCTATCCTGTTCTATGGTCAGTATACTTTTCCCATTACTTTCACATGCAATGTCCATTACTTTTACACGTCAAGATTAATTCACTGGCATGTTGCCCCTCCCATTCCTTCAATGAAAGTAGTAAAAAGTATTCAACATGTACGGTTGAACTGATGAATTGAATTCATGTACTAATGGACCCCTCCCCCTTATGATTTAGGAGATTCTGAGCTTTGGGTTGAAACCGTTTGAATTTTTGTTAGATTATCAATTATTAAGATTATCATTGCGGACAGGAAAATAAGATCTAATGTAGGTCATGGACGGATGGGCCAATCCAACTGAAATGCAAACTAAACTTGTATTCCTCCAAGAGGAAGCTTATGACTAAATTTCAGGGGAATATCTGTATCTGTAACAAAAAAAGTCCAGAAAACTGTTTGATCTACTTATAACCCTAAAGTAGGTCAAGGTGCACCAATATCCAGCTGAAATACAAACTGACTCTTCCGCTTCTTGAGGGAGAAATTGTGACCAAATTTCAAAGTAATACATGCATCCATTAATACAGAAAAAAGTGCAGAAAACATGACCTCAGATGGAGAGCCAGCCAGTCAGCCATCCAGACCCACAGACAGCACCATGACGTAATACATCCCGTCTAATGACGTGAATTTAAAAATTAGAAAATGCTGTGTAGGGTGTTGTTTTTCTGGTGTTGGTAGACGAGACAGGTAACATTGAACATTTTCAACTGCATTACTTGGCTTCATTTTAGCAATCTGGTTTTCCTCTATAGTAATATATAGTGAAAATAATTACCAGTGTGATAACTTAAAACACAGGTAACCCTAGCTGCTTCAGAATGCTGATAATTATGAACTTCTTGTATTGTCAAAACACCTAACTGGGATAGACGGTCAATCAAACTGTGCTCTGTAGTTGAAAGTTTGATTGACAAGCAGCTGAACATTGGTCTCCACAAAGATTGCTGGGTTTTTCCTGATACTGGTTGTACATTATTACCTGCCTGTTATTACTTATTACAATTATTATCTGTCTATTACATTAGTCATAAGACATCTTTCACAAAACCAAGAACCTTGTAAACTAGAAAATCAAAAGTCATTGCAAATCTTACTGTATGGCTCTAACTATACAGGTGACCACACATCTATCAATCATATTATAACATATTGCAAATAACAAAAACATTTTAGTGCAATAAATTATCCTCTTATTGATAGGTACAAGATATATACTCTGCCCTACTGTAGACCATACAAGACAGTGTGGTAAGTCTCAACATCGTCTGGACAAGAATATATACTACTCAAAATTTGATAAGGATCATAGATATTTTTATGTTTAAAAAATTAATAAATGCATAACTGGCAATATTGTGTCCAAGTGAAATCAAAAACGTCTTCAACAAACTTGCACGTGCATTTCATGCCATGGGAAATGCGTTTCTCATCACAGTTTATGCTTTTGCTACCATTGCACGATTTTTACTCAGGCATCAGTGTCTGATTCTTTCAAAAATTTCAAACTCACTTGAGTGTTTACACTACGTTTATCAATACAATGCCCCCTCAACGTGTAAGGCGTCGCCTGACGACAGAACAACTGGCCAGATGTATTGGAATGCTTGACGCTGGCTATTTCACAACGTGATGTTGCAAATGCACTAACCGTCAGCCAGAGCGTTGTATAAACAGGGCCTGGAACCAACAGCAAACGTTTGGTACAGCAGCACACCGACATGGGGGTGGTCGTCAGAGGTCAACAATCCAACTCCAAGACCATTTTGTGGCTCTTCAGGCACGACGCCATCCCTTCTGGACAGCAACCTGCCTACATAATGACCTCCTGAACGCCTCGGGGGTGAATGTGTCCACTCAGACAATACGGAATCGGCTTCACAATGCAGGTCTCAACTCGAGAAGGGCATGTGTTCGAGTCCCTCTGACTGTTCGACACCGGTGGGAGCGATTGGACTGGGCTGAAGATCATGTCACTTGGACACAGAACGATTGGGTTCAAGTTCTGTTCACCGATGAGTCCAGGTATTGTTTGGACTTTACAGACAGGAGGCACCGAGTGTGGCGACGACAACGTGAACGTTTCCATGATGCCAACATCAGTGAACATGACCGTTATGGTGGTGGTTCCATCATGGTCTGGGGTGGAATCAGCAGGGATGGAAGAACAGATCTTCATGTCCTGGAGAGAGGAACAATGACGGGGGTGCGGTACCGGGATGAGATCCTCGATGTTTACGTCAGACCCTACGCTGGTGCTGTTGGCCCCGAGTTCATCCTGATGGATGATAACGCCCGTCCTCATCGCAACAGGGTGGTGGAGCAGTACCTTCAGCAGGAGACAATTGTCCGTATGGACTGGCCAGCGCGCTCGCTGGACTTGAACCCGATTGAGCATGTATGGAACATGCTGCAGGTTGCCCTTTCATGCCGTAGAGCACAACCCACGACTTTGGCAGAGCTCGGAAACGCCCTCGTGGAAGAGTGGAACAACCTTCCCATTGGAAACATCCGGGTGCTTATTGACAGCATGGCTCGACGTTGTCAAGCCGTCATTGATGCAAGGGGAGGCCATACCCGGTATTGACATTTCATCGACTAAGTGTAGTGATCGACTATCCCCAAAAACTGTGTAATTCTTTCCCTGGTTTGCTGTTAACTTTTTGTAATGAAATGCCTTTTGGTGTTGTTATCAGATTTCAAGCATTCCGTATTGATAAAAGTTCATGCCATTCATGAATTTTCATTCATAACCTCAGTAAACACGTTTCTGAGTCAAATTTATGTCTTTTGTTATGTTAGTGGTAAATTACACACATATAACCTAGTGATCCTTATCAAATTTTGAGTAGTATATATGAACAACTTCTATTGTATCTTGGTCAGCAAATAGAGAGACATATACTTTCTGAATTTCCAACACTCAGATTCGGAGTGCAATCTGAAATATATGTATATATATATATATATATGATGAAATAATTTGCAATCAGAAAACATCTGCATATTCCATTCCCATCATAGAAGATATAAGGGTGCATTAATTTCTTTTAGAAATATATTAAATTAATTCTAACCCCCCTCCTCATCCCCATCCACACTGTGGTCATTTTGAAATATGTTTTGCATTATAATTGCATTATAACCGACATTACATCTATCACTTTATCATTTGACAGAAAACAGATCTATTATTTAGTGAGAATAAGATTTTTGTAGCGTTAGCCTTCAATATACACATGGTGCTCATGCAGAGCATACTGTATGGCATTCTCCAATATACCAGTTTTTAATGAGCTCTTCTGTGTAGGAGGTGCATTTAGTGGAGCTTTGACTGCTTAAGGTATCATGACGGTAAATGTCCAACCAAAATGAACTTAATCAATTGTAGTTCCATATATGTAAAGGAATTTTTTATTCTTGCGCGATTTTTCTCATTTCCTCTTCGTTTCTTTTAATTTTTGTACCCCTGATTAGGAAATTTTGTGCAATTTGTAGAAATAACCAAGTGTATACAAAGGAACTATTTGCTGTTGGTAGCTGAAGCTACTTCCTGAGGTGCACTCCGGCTGTTTACACATATATGAAAAACACATGGATTTGAGGGTAGTCTTGTTTGCAGGTAATTATTTTCTCGAAAATGCCGCATAGGATGTTGTTTTTCTGGTGTCGGCAGACGAGACAGGTAACATAGAATATTTCCGACTGCGTTATTCAGCATCAATTCTGCAAACTGATTTATAATGATTTTTTCCCCTCTAAAGTAATATATAGTGAAAATAATTACCAGTGTGATACCTTAAGTGGGACAGGGTGGACCTACAGGTATCACACCGGTAATTATCCAATCAAAATAATCAAAATTAACTACATCAATTGTAGTTCCATATATTTAAAAGGGTATTTCTTTTTTATGCATGATTTTCTTATTTCCTCATCTTTTTCTCTCTTAATTTTTGTACCCCTGATTTGGAAATTTTGTGTAATTTGTATCTCAAAATGAAATAAGTCAATTGTAGTTCCATATATTTAAAAGAATATTTCTTTTTCATGCATGATTTTTCTTATTTCCTCATCTTTTTTTCTCTTAATTTTTGTACCCCTGATTAGGAAATTTTGTGTAGATTGTACACCTGATTAGGAAATTTTGTGTAGATTATAGAAATAACCATGCAAGTGTATACAAAGGAACTATTTGATGTTGGTAGCTGAGGCTATACTTCCTGAGGTGCATCCCAGCTGTTTACACACGAGAAAAACACATGGATTTGAGGGTAGTCTTGTTTGCGGGTAATTCTTTTTTGAAAATGCTGCATAGGGTGTTGTTAATCTGATGTCAACAGATGGAACAGGTAACATAGAACATTTCCGACTGCGTTATTTGGCATCAACTCTGCAAACTGAGTTTAAATGATTTTTTTTTCCTCTATAGTAATCATGGTAATATATACTAGTGAAAATAATTACCGCTGTGATACCTATAGTCAGTGAGGAAGATGATAAAATGTATTAAAAGCAGCTTATTCTCTTTACACATTTTAATGTATATGTAGGAAATTCAAAATACTATCGAAAGATATGTTTTACTGAAGTGGAATTATAAAAACATTGTCATGCAAGTAATATCCTAGATATGATACGTACGAGCACAAAATAACGTGATATAATAAGACTATCATGTATTTAATTATTCCCTGAATACTTATCATTTACTTAGTTTGTGTATAAGTCGAATTCGGGTGATGAAACAAGTGCATATGAGAAAATCAATCAGCACATTCACTAATGCAGCAATTTTTTCCGCACCTGTTCTCCCAAAGGGAAATAACTTGGACATATCTGGCATATTGTCAAGCAATGTGAGGTTAGTGTGACTTCAGCATTGACATAGAAAATCTGTTCAGCAGATCTTATATGTTTTTCAATGTGAAATGAGTATTGTACAATAATAAATTATGATCAAAACTTAATTTCCTATCTTAGATCTAGTCATCATGAGAATTTTTCCCCCTTGTACAATAAATATATATATAATACACATGGTAAAAAATATCTGAATCTAGATTATAAAATCTCAACCATGGCTTAGTCTATTGGGAGGAAGGAGGAGTCCTATTTTTCTTGTACATCCAATTTGTTGGGGGGGGGGGGGGGGGGGGTGGGGGGGGGGGGGGGGGGGGGGGGGGGGGGGGGGGGTGTTATTATATTTAATTATTTTGACATGAATCGAATGCTTAATTTCCTGACTTTTTGAAAACATTTAGTTTGAACAATATCATGTCATTTGATTAGAATTAGGATATTATCAAAATATTAAAAATGATTTAATAGCGATTTCTGTAGATTTTTCACAATTCTCATGTCAAATATAAAAATTTTGATAATTTAAATCTAGCTACGTCAGCTGTACGTCAACTGAGATTTTCTCATGATAAATGCATGTAAACGTAGTGAAACGCAAAGTATTGTGAGTTTAATGTCTACATTTTTACGGTTGAGTTTACACTGCACCCAGGTGTTACAACATCACAACAGTTCTAGTTTTTAACATGGACCACGTACGATATGCTCTATGAAAATTCAGAACTGACATATGGAACAAGTCTTACATGACATGATATTATTTAAAGAATTAGTATCTTAGCTTACCTATTCTTCTCATATCTTGTACTAGGCCCTGGGCCTCTAGATCGATAGTATGTATAAATATATAGGCCTAGTATCATATGTGTAGCTACTTAGCTTGCCATAGGCCTATGTCAGACAATGTACTTCAGTAGTAAATGGCCTCTGCAATGTTTGCAAAGATCAAAATGTTTGAAAGAGTACTTGTAAATAGTACATTTTCTGTAAAAAAAAAAAAATATCACACAGGGTCTAGTATGCAAGACACACTAGAGTCTAAAGTAAACATCACCATCCAGACTTAGATTCTACTGTTCTATAGGCCTAGTTATAGCTCGGATTTTCTTACCTTTCGCTTCGGCTTGGAAGCACTTGCTTTAACCGTTTCCCGTAATTCATGTCATTAAATTGAATATAGCAGGTCCATCATAATTTCATATTTATCTCGATTATCCATGTTTCCCTGCTACACATACATCATACTGCTGTACGCATGTCAAACGGTCGCCATTTATTTATTGAGCTGGCTTGTTCGTGACCTGTGTGTTTCACACCGTTGGGTCGTTTCAGAATTTAGCGAAATAGCTTTGCTATTGTTAAGAGGTTCGTACGGAAGCCGATAGGTGCCAGGGTATAGAATTAATATTTATTTAACTGGCGGCCGCCACTTAATTTATGTGGCGACCGCCAGTTAATTTAACTGGCGGCCGCCACTTATTATCTGGCGGCCGCCAGTTAATTTATGTGGCGGCCGCCAGTTAATTTAACTGGCGGCCGCCAGTTAATTCCAGATAAATTAAATGGCGGCCGCCACTTAATTTATATGGCGGCCGAGACTCAAATTAAATCATTTATATGGCTGTCACCAGTTATTCAATTCCTCTCTCTTTCTCTCTCTCTCAAAATGAAAGGGGTGCAATCCCTCCCAATGCTTAGTAATATGTATGTGATATATATATATATATACAATTAAGAGCATTAAATTATTGTTTTTCTATTGTACTGTTAAATACGTAGAACCACGGGACTGACCCTCCATTTTTTTTGACAACGTTCAATTTCTATTATTTTCACATGCAAACTATAATTATTTTCACATGTGAAATAAGATTAATTGGCGGATTGGCCCCCACCCCACTCTTTTGGTGGTAGTAATGAATGGTAAAAATGTAAAAATGAATTAACTGATCAATTGAAGGATGAACGGAGCCCCCTCCCTCCAATTTAGGAGTACGAAGTTTGGACAAAAGAGACATTTTAGGTTCCGTTTTTGCTTGTCAACAATTGTAGAAGACAATTTCTCCTCCGACTGTCCCTATACACTTTGAAAAACGATGCTGCGTGTTTGCGTACTATTCTAAATCTTTCCAAAAATAATCACTCAGCGATACGAATTACATTGTTTTTGCAACTGGCAGCCGCCATATATGAATTAAGTGGCGGCCGCCAGATAAAATAACTGGCGGCCGCCAGTTAATTTATATGGCGGCCGCCAGATAATAAGTGGCGGCCGCCAGTTAAATTAAGTGGCGGCCGCCACATAAATTAAGTGGCGGCCGCCAGTTAAATAAATATTAATTCTATACCCTGGCACTTATCGGCTTCCGTAGGTTCGCACCTAAGTTTTGTATTATTGTCAATTCCTAAAAATATATTTTTACTTTCTGTACGAAAAGGGATTTATGAAATTAAATGAAAAACTGGCATAGTGCTTGTTATATTGAGACTTGTACGTTAAAACTTGACCTTTTTGCACTTAAAAATTGCGATTTAGATCCGTCTGTTGGCGTACAGTATAGGCCTAACATACATAATACAAATCAATCATTACATTAAATAAATATACTTACCAATGTCTCCTAACAAAATGATTATAAAAATGTCTAATACTATGGGGCCTAGTAAAAACAAGAGGCCCACAGGCCTTATCGCTTACCTGCGTGTGTTAGCCTAGTTGAAAGGTGAAGATAACGAACAGTGATAAATTTCTAACTCCTACAAGGAATACAAAATAATTAAGAGTTGAATGGGCAAACTGCACGGACCCCTGGATATAGTAGACCAGAGGTGGCATCAGGTACCCAGGAGAAGTAGGCAACCCCCCCCCCCCCCCCCCCCCCCCCCCCCCCCCCCCAATCAGCCACACCAGCTGCAATCCCTATGTATTGATCAGGCAAACAGAGCAGTCCATAGTTAAATTCAGTGTGCCAAGAATGACCTAACAATTGGTATGAAACACATAAGACAGCATTTGACCCAGTGATAGGTTGTTACTGGCAAACTAGATCATTATAATGACCATATAATTTGTGAAATGCTGACTCAAAACAAGACTGTTAAAACCCCTGTAACATATCAACTTGTTTTGTCAGTAGCCTGCCTAGATTTAAATACTGCGCGATCATACGCAGAACAAGCTCTAGCATATCAAATCAGTTGAGATATTATATAAAACACCATATGCAAGTGATAATGGAATATTGCTATATAAATTTGGGAAGTTGACAATGCATCATAAAGTTGAGTTGTTAATTAGTTTGCAGTTAAGGGAATATTAATTTTCAATGAAATATCTAAGTACAAAGCAGATGTGGAGGACTCGATCTGTGGTATGTGTCTTAATTTTATCTCGAGTTCACACTGGGATATCAATACATCAAATCGACATATTTTGAATGAAAATTAATGATTATTGTTTATTAATAGATAAAACGTTGTCAATATATCTAAATGTTGAGTTCAAGGTCATATCAAGAGATTTTTTCTTTTCATGAAGAAGCTTTAGAATAAACTAGCTCTGCATGCTTCTAAGAATATAAAAACAGGTCAGCTAAAAAAAAGGGGGCACAATTTGTACCCAAGTTTTAAGAACACATCTCTTTCTTAAATGCAAAAGTTCTTGATGAAAGGCTTAAATATAAATATATGTAAAATTAATTAACACGGACTAATTTTGACCCAAACCTGGGGTTGCAAAATTCACGGTTTTGGTACATCCTTTCTGCTTTTCCTAAATAAGCACTAAGTTTTTATATTATATCAGCAAACTCATACAAGAAGCATCTCAAATGATACTCCTTCTAAATATCTATTTAGCTTTAATTTAGTATCAATCGCATTAAAGATGGTATCAAAAGGGTATGATCTAAATGTTTTACACATATACACTATATATACTAAGTTTGGCCACTCCCTGATGTCAAAACTTCTACCACAGGAATCATGAAATTTACAATTTTGGTGGAGGTCTTCCTAATCTACATCACTATCATAATACTGTAACAATGCTTCCAAGTTGTCTGCTACGTGTACAGGAGTACACACGTACTGTCTGAACACTTGTTCTTATATATGATATTTTATTAAGAATTTGCGTAACAGTATTGTACAATTTTGGTCCCATGGGGATCCGGTTTAGAATAGGTCTTCAGTACCTCCTTGCTTGTCGTAAGAGGCGACTAAATGGGACTGTCCTTCGGATGAGACCGCAAAAACCGAGGTCCCGTGTCATAGCAGGCGTGGCACGATAAAGATCCCTCCCCGCTCAAAGGCCATAAGTGCTGAGCATAGGCTGAAATTTTGCAGCCCTTCACCGGCAGTGGTGATATCTCCATATGAGTGAATTTTAATAATCTCGAGAGGGACGTTAAACAATATTCTATCAATCAATCTACAATTTTGAGCATTGTCACATTGTCATTCAATCCTTTACAATAAAAGTTTACAGGAAAGAAATGAAGAAATGTACGTAAACAATTATAGAATATCTAATCAACCAATTATCAGCGGCTTATGCCCCAGGAGGGGTAGCAGGCATAAGTAAGTATATTCAACCAATTATCAAATACAATCAAAATGTCATTAAGAATTATTGACTTGCAACAAATCAAAGACCACAGATTCATTAGTGTCTCAATATCCAATTAGCAAATGAAAAATAAAATGTTTAGTCTTCGTTTTATTAAATGCTGCAATTAGCAGATCTTCATACCATTGGCTTTTGGCAGTTAGCAATGTCAAACACATTAGCAACATGTATTGTAACAACATGAGGGAAACGTCAGTGGTATACTTATCATATTAGCAAGTGGTGTCAACATTAATGCTAAAATAATATATGTTTTTCAAAATGAAGCAATTGGCTGCATAAAACTGCATGCATTGTAATGGAGGAAACTGACTGAACCAAACTGTGTTGTAACGAAGGAATGGTTGAACCAAACTGCAATGTATACTTCACAACCTGGATTTTGGTGCAAAGAAGTTCTCATTTTCATTGCCAAAACACTGCCTTAATTATAAATGTATGAATATTTTTCATATCTACAGCAAGGATAATTAATATTGGCATGATTTATTTATGTTTTATTGTGATTTCCCCATTAACTACTGGTGCTACTTACCATTTCATAATTTTGTTTCTATAAGGATAAATTTATATACTCCTCCAGGTGAAGTATTCATAGGGATTGTAACAATATCAGGAACTGGCCTGCAGGGACTTGTATTTATATCAGGGATTGTAACAGTATCAGGAACTGGGTCCTGCAGGGACTTGTACTTATATCATTCTTAACAATTTTCCTTTCGTGTATCTCTTTCTCTATACAATTCATTAAGACCATACCTATATCCCTAAAAACATTATTCATAAACTCTCCTTATCCTTAAAAATCATTATTCATGAATTCTCCCTTATATCCATATAAACAATATTCATGATGACTCAATCTCTATCCCTATAACATTATTCATGAACTCTCCTTTATCCCTATAACTTTATTCATTACCTCTTCTTATCCGTATAAACATTATTCATTAACTCCTCCTTATCCCTATCAACATTATTCATTAACTCTCCTTATCCCTATAAACATTATTCATTAACTCCTCCTTACCCCTATAAACATTATTCATTAACTCCTCCTTATCCCTATAAACATTATTCACTAACTCTCCTTATCCCTATAAACATTATTTATTAACTCCTCCTTATCCCTATAAACATTATTCATTAACTCCTCCTTATTCCTATAAACATTATTCATTAACTCTCCTTATCCCTATAAACATTATTCATTAACTCCTCCTTATCCCTATAAACATTATTCATTAACTCTTCTTATCCCTATAAACATTATTCATTAACTCCTCCTTATCCCTATAAACATTATTCATTAACTCCTCCTTATCTCTATAAACATTATTCATTAACTCCTCCGTATCCCTATAAACATTATTCATTAACTCCTCCTTATCCCTATAAACATGATTCATTAACTCTCCTTATCCCTATAAACATTATTCATTAACTCCTCTTTATCCGTATAAACATGATTCATTAACTCTCCTTATCCCTATAAACATTATTGATTAACTCCTCCTGATCCCTATAAACATTATTCATTAACTCCTCCTGATCCCTATAAACATTATTCATTAACTCTTCCTTATCCCTATCAATATTAATCATTAACTCCTCCTTATTCCTATAAACATTATTCATTAACTCCTCCTTATCCCTATAAACATTATTCATTAACTCTCCTTATCCCTGTAAACATTATTCATTAACTCTCCTTATCCCTATCAACATTATTCATTAACTCCTCCTTATCCCTATCAACATTATTCATTAACTCTCCTTATCCCTATAAACATTATTCATTAACTCTCCTTATCCCTATCAACATTATTCATTAACTCCTCCTTATCCCTATCAACATTATTCATTAACTCCTCCTTATCCCTATCAACATTATTCATTAACTTCTCCTTATCCCTATAAACGTTATTTATGATTATCCCAATCCCTATTAACTTTACTCGTGCAATCTTCGCCACAGTGGTTTAGTGGTAGAGTGTTCGCCCCACATGCAGAAGGTCAGGGTTCGAATCCCGGTCATGACAGACCTAAGGTTGTTAAAACAGGTAGTGACAGTTCTATTGCCAAATGCTCGGCATCAAGTGTGAATGTCACGGATCCTTGGAGAAGACCTTAAAAAAGGTGTGGCATGCTAAAGAATCCTCACTGCTCAATGGCCGTAAGCACCAAGCATAGGCCTAAATTTGAAGTTTTGAAGCCCTTCACCGGTATTGGTGACGTCTCCATACAAGTAAAAAATTCTCGAGAGGGACGTTAAACAAGATACACTCAATCAATCCTATCCCTAGTTCTTTATTTCATGATCTCTCTCAATCCTTATTACTTTTCATAAACTCTTCCTATTCCTATAAACTTTCTTCATGAATTATCCCTATAAATTTTATCTATAAACTCTCCACATCCCAATGAATTTTATTCATGAAGCCTCCCTATCCCCATCATCTTTATTCATGAAGCCTTCCTATCCCCATCATCTTTATTCATGACACCCCCCCCCCCCCCCACTTCCTATCATCCTTATTCATGAAGTCTCCCTATCCCCACCATCTTTATTCATGAAGCCTCTTTATCCCCACCATCTTTATTCATGACACCCCCCCCCCCCTTCCTATCATCCTTATTCATGAAGTCTCCCTATCCCCATCATCTTTATTCATGACGCTTCTTTATCCGCATCATCTTTATTCATGAAGCCTTATAATCTGTTCCTATCATCTTTATTCATGAAGCCTCCTTATCCCCATCATCTATTCATGATGCCTTCCTATCCCCATCATCTTTATTCATGAAGTCTCCCTATCCCCATCATCTTTATTCATGAAGCCTCCTTATCCCCATCATCCATTCATGATGCCTTCCTATCCCCATCATCTTTATTCATGAAGCCTTCCTATCCCCATCATCTTTATTCATGACACCCCCCCCCCCCCACTTCCTATCATCCTTATTCATGAAGTCTCCCTATCCCCACCATCTTTATTCATGAAGCCTCCTTATACCCACCATCTTTATTCATGACACCCCCCCCCCCCCTTCCTATCATCCTTATTCATGAAGTCTCCCTATCCCCATCATCTTTATTCATGACGCTTCTTTATCCGCATCATCTTTATTCATGAAGCCTTATAATCTGTTCCTATCATCTTTATTCATGAAGCCTCCTTATCCCCATCATCTATTCATGATGCCTTCCTATCCCCATCATCTTTATTAATGAAGTCTCCCTATCCCCATCATCTTTATTCATGAAGCCTCCTTATCCCCATCATCCATTCATGATGCCTTCCTATCCCCATCATCTTTATTCATGATGCCTCCCTATCCCCACCATCTTTATTCATGAAGCCTCCCTATCCCCACCATCTTTATTCATGAAGCCTCCCTATCCCCATCATCTTTATTCATGAAGCCTCCCTATCCCTATCATCTTTATTCATGACACCCCCCCCCCCCACTTCCTATCATCCTTATTCATGAAGTCTCCCTATCCCCATCATCTTTATTCATGAAGTCTCCCTATCCCCATCATCTTTATTCATGAAGCCTCCTTATCCCCATCATCTTTATTCATGAAGCATATCTATTCCTATCATCTTTATTCATGAAGCCTCCCTTTCCCCATCATCTTTATTCATAAAGCCCCCTATCCCTTTCACCTTTATTCATGAAGCCTTCCTATCCCCATCATTTTTATTCATGAAGTCTCCCTATCCCTATTATCTGCAGATAAAATATTGAACCATTTTAAAAATCTATTCAATTAGCAAAAATATTTTTTATTCAGTATAAATTCTATTAACCAGTACTAATCATTAAATTCTTTACCAATAAAATTGATATTTCAAAACTACAAGACACAAAAATAAATCTAGAGCATAATGTGACCCAATTTCTCAAAAACAGCTGATCTACTAAAAAATCCTCGATTAAAATCCCTACCATGGTAGTACATGTACCATGATTTTTGCCTGCGAGTGTGTGTATCAATATTGATTTGGAAGCAAATCAGTATATATATATATATATAGAGAGAGAGAGAGAGAGAGAATATTACATGCTAAAATCTGTATCATATGTCATATCAGCCCAAATGGCTACATATCAGCCCAATTAAGGGCTGATATGATATTGATTTTAGCACACAATATTCTATTTATCATATATTTCTTAATCAATATTGTATATATAGAGCATAGTGTTTTTGAGGGGAAACTTTTATCTGATATTGGGTCTGAGAGCTGATTTTACATAATGGTATTGCATATATCATATGCAGATAAATTTTCTGGTATATTTTAAAAGATAGATGAATGTATATATTTATTGCATGCACATGTAATAATTATACTTTTTCTTTCTTTTAATTCAACAAAGTCAATTCTAGTTTTTTCAAAATTTAATAAACTTGGCAACAAATCTAAGAATACATGAATTGTATTCAACATAAACAAAAAGTCTTACTTAGTATGAAATCAACAAATACATATGACAAGGATATAAGGAGATATACAACAAATTGGGGATCAATCCGATTCCGAGTCACTGTAGGTACCACGTTCTCTTTTCCTTGTGTATTTTTGCACGCTGGACTGATATGGGATGTGGGTTTTGGGACTGGTGGTCAATATTAGCTATTGTGACATCATGGTGTAGAATTGGTGAAATTATCCATGTACTAAGATGAACTGTCTTTAATAATGAAAATAAGATTGAAACAACACTGAGCTACTTCTTAATGTGGAATTCCCCTGGAACCCCAATGATCAGAGGAAACCCCCGTTGAGGGTCCTTGTGTACCAATCTCCAGTAGTACTGAGATGATCGAAAAAGCTCTCAGTAAGATGCGCATTGGCAAAGCTCCTGGACCATCAGGAATAATAGGAGAGATGCTGAAGCCCACAGGCAAGGCTGGAAGGAATAATAGGAGAGATGCTGAAGCCCACAGGCAAGGCTGGAGTAGATCTTATACGAGACCTTGTGGAAGCTATTGTTTGCGAGGGCGGTATACATCATCAGCATCTACAAAGGAAAAGGGGATGCTCTTGAAAGGGGAAATTACCGAGGACTAAAGCTAGATCAGACTATGAAAATATTTGAGAGAGTGACGGAGCAATTGATTAGGCAACATGTGCACATCATCGAGATGCAGTTTGACTTCATGCCAGGTCGAGGTACAATCGACGCCATCTTCATCATCCGACAGCTACAAGAAAAGCATTTAGCCACAAACAAAACCCTTTACATGGTTTTTGTAGACCTCGAGAAAGTCTTTGACCGAGTGCCAAGAAATGTGATCTGGTGGGCCATGTGAAAGCTGAGTGTTGAGTAATGGCTGGTACAGATGGTACAATCGATGTACTCAGATGCTAGGAGCCGTGTGTGTGTTGGAGACGGATACAGTGACGCTTTCAAAGTGGGAATAGGTGTACATCAGGGTTCTGTACTGAGCTCGCTGCTCTCCATCACTGTCCTGGAAGCTTGTCACTTGAGCTGCGCACAGGCTGCCCCTGGGAGCTCTTGTATGCTGACGACCTTGCCATTGTCACTCATTAGAGGCACTAGTTGACAGAATCACCACCTGGAAAAAGGGCATGGAAGCAAAAGTCTAAGAGTAAAAATGGGAAAGACCAAAGTAATGATTGCTGGTTCAAATCTGAACTCCCTAAGAAGATCGGGAAAACACCCTTGTTCGGAATGCTTAAACGAAACAGGAAGAAACTCTATCTTCTGCGCTCTTGCTGGGTACACAAGAACTATAGTGGAATTAAAGGTCCACTCAGACCAAACCCACAATACTCATACCCACGCTATATGGACACAGCAAGACCAATAGACGGTAGGCCAGTAAACAAGGTTGAGGTTGAAGGTGACACACTTGACGTGGTCGCTGACGTCTGCTACCCGGAGATACCATGTCTTTCAGTGGAGGGTGTGAGCCTGCAGTCATAACACGGTGCAAGTCAGCCTGGAAAAAGTTCAGAGAACTCCTTCCTATCCTCACAAACAAGCAACTCCCTGCTGCAATCAGAGGTCAAGTTTACTCCAGCTGTGTGAGGAGTGTCATGCTCTATGTTTCAGAAATGTGGGCAACATCAGTGAGCACTGTCAAGCGCCTTCAGCGTAACGACAGAGCCATGATAAGATGGACCTGCCTGGTAAAGCCTGAAGATGACATCCCCTTTGAAACTCTTCAATATAGTTAATGTGTATTATCATTTTGTTCATCATTCACAACCAACAACCAAGTGGTACCTATCAAGATACCATATAGTATTTTTTGTAGGTGTAAACTTTGGCAATTTTCTAGCTCAAGGTACACAAATAGGTATGTGGCGAGTGGCCGAGTGGTTAGGCCGTCAGACTCTCGACCGAAAGGTCGTGGGTTCGAGTCCTGGCCACGGCAGGGCTGACATTGTGTCCTTGGGAAAGGCACTTTACATGAATTTCCTCACTCCACCCAAGTGTAAAAGGGGTACCTGGCTATAGACAGTGAAAGATATTGTTAGAATGTTAGTGCTCTAGCGCTTGTAATGGCAGTTTGCACTGTATGCTTCCTAGGAGGCTGAGAAAGTTCTAGATTGATATATGGTCTGTCGGGATAATAATGTAGATTGATTATTGTAAAGCGCTTTGAGCAGCATACGCTGTAAAAGGCGCTATATAAAACCAATCATTATTATTATTATTATTATATGAATGAATTTAGTAGAATACATTTTGGTGGGTGGAGTTCCAAAGCATACAAATTGATAAGCAGTATAGTGTTGACTACTTATCTGCAGAACGTTTTACTGTGGGCAAAACTACTGACATAAAAAAGACCTGTATTGTATTTACCTTCCAAGTGTGCTACATGTGTGTCTTTGACATAAAAACAATTACTATACTGAGTAATCTTTCTTGAAAAAATATGTATTATGATTGCAGACACATTTGGATACAAAATTTAGCTATTAAAAATTTGGCGGCATGATACCAAACTGTTAAAATTATCACCCCTTGGAAAAAACCTGCTATATTGTGTAAATAAAATGATCAAGAGGCTTTAAATGTAGTCACAGAACTGCGAAATAGTAAGTTATTTAGAAATGCAAACCTGGAAACAAACTGTAATACTTGAAGAGAATCAAAATCAATTAAAATAAAATTTATCATCAAATGGTGAAAAAAAAATCTCAGAACACCGATTATAAAAGCTGGAACCTACAAAATTTTTAAGTAGTAAAACAGATACTTTACAAATGAATAAAAAAAAATTGCCACACACATTTGAAAAATTGGCTCATCAAAATTTTTACTTTTTGCACATGTACATGTATAACTAGAAAGTGTGTGGTTGTTCATCTTTGTCAGTGCTTGCATTCCTTGATATCATCCAGATTTGATATTCTTCTCTTGGCTCCCATAGAAAAGCTTGAGTTCTTGATATTCATAATGCTGTCCATGGAACTTATAGATTTCATCTCCTGTCTCTGAACTTCAGAAAATTTACCAAAACTATCCACAATCCTGAATGCCTCCAGGAACTCATTAAAGTCAATCTTGCCGTCGTGATTCAGGTCAATGCTCCTTGCTATGTCAGATATCTGGTCCAGAGGACAGCTCATATTTTGCTGCTTTACAAGGAGTTGAATCACTTCCTCAAATTCTTCCATTGAAATTTGACCTACAATGATACCCTCCAATACATGAGATTCATTTTTTTAAATTCAGCAAGTTCTGCAACTTAATTATATAAAAATTAATTAAAGATACCTAGAAATTCAAACAGCAGCAAATTATGTACAATACACAAACAATAAACTTTACTAGTCTTCTCAAGGCCATTCTATGGGTATGTATTATACACAACATGAACAAGTAAAGGTTGGGTACTGACTAAAACCCGGTCTCGGTCTTCGGTCTCGGTCCCGTGACTAAAACCCGGTCTTCGGTCCCGGTCCCAGATACTTTTATTCGATACAAACAGAATATATCAGGATATTTGAGCCCCATTTCTCAATAACTTAGGTATGACAATCTCATGCCTGCATTCTGATAGTAAATTGATCATATTATTTTCTTCATTCGTAAAATAATATGTGAAAACTCCGGGACCGGTGGGACCGAGAAATAAAATTAATGCTAAAAGCCGGTCCCGGTCTCGACATTTTCCCTCAATAGCTGCTTTAATCTATCTTTTCATAAAAAAGATAAGGACTTGATACTCAATGGCATCTCTTTGTATACATATATTTTTGATTTATTGTGTGTAGGTTTTTTATTCCAATATTCTTTATATTTATGTCAGAATCGAACTCAACTATACATATACGTAACATTTTGTCCCAAATGATCGCGTTACACTACCTTTTCATAAGAAGATAAGGATGTAGAAGGGAAATAATATATATGTACTTATCCTGGTGTATTTGTTTGTAATTTACAGTTAGTTTATTTGTTCATTTATTTTATTCATGTCAAAATCAGTTTTCAAAGATTCATGTTTTATATTCTGAACCCGATTTCTTTATATGGGTATATATTTTACATATATATATATTTGTATATAACCAATAAATAATAACTATAAAATATTTTTTCCTTTCTTATTTGATACTTAGTTTTATTCAATCTAATTAAAATCAGACTTTTCAGATCCGCGCCGTATACTCTGTGTAAGTATTATAGCGATTGTGAGTGTCTCCTAGGGTCTGATTTTAATCAGATTGAGTTTTGTTTTATTTTTTTCATTTGTGGTTCTTTTAGATACAATGCTTTCAAAAATCCACCTAATATATTTATAGTATCTATAAAAGTGTGTCATACATAGAGCACATGCTCACCAAAAATTCTCAGATTCTGTATACTTATACAGAAGATACCCTCTGAGTTTAGATGTTCTTCAAATAATCTATGGTATGTTTTTACTGTAATATTATGTGGTAACTATATTTATTGTGAATAGCTATATACATATATGTACAAACATATACATGTATGTATTAATTATGCTGCACAAAAACTGTTTGCTTCCTATTTTCAAAATATCTTATATTTCAAATTGCATAAATTTGACATAAACTCACTTTACAAACAATGAAATCTACATTTATAAATATGCAAGACATACATGTAAATTCATTTAAGAAATAAATTTCAGTTTTGAAAATACAAATAGGCCTACTGTTAGCGCTTCATGAAAAGTATGCCTTCGTGAAGCATTTTATACCCTCGTGTATTTTTACTAAGCATTCAAAAGTTATGACTAAGGTTAAAGATTTTCAAAAGTAGGTCAAATTTGAAAGGTGAAGAATTGCATATAAAGAAAGGTCTTGTCACAAGGAGTACACATGTGAAATATGAAAACTCTATCAACATGCATTCAAAAGTTATGCCAAAGGTGCAAGTTTTTACTGACAAACAGACGGATGGACCAAAAACTATATAAATGCGCCCGAGTATCCGATTACGGGGGTATAACATTTGCTTTTCAAAAGCATTATTCTTGTATCAGAATCTTTCTGGAAAGGGGCGGGGGAGGGGTTGTTGACAAGAGTGCACATTAATTTTGTTTCGCTATCAACAACAATTTTCATCATGTTTCAATAATTATAATAGAATTTAAGGACAATATTTGGTGTTTTTTTTTTAACAAATCAGAAACATACATGTGCATACAAAGGAATGTCATTGAATATAACACTCTTATAATTTTTAATAAAAAGGTAGATTAAAGCGGCTATTTAAGAAAAATAAAAAATATCGAGACCGGGACCGGCTTTTAGCACTGTCTTTACTTCTCGGTCCCACCGGTCCCGGAGTTTTCACATATTATTTTACGAAAGACGACAATAATATTATCAATCAACTATCAGAATGCAGGCATGATATGTCACATCTAAATTAACGAGAAATTGGGGCTAAAATATTCTGATGTATTCTGTTTTTATCGAATAAAAAAATCTGGGACCGGGACCGAAGACCGGGTTTTAGTCACGGGACCGAGACCGAAGACCGGGACCGGGTTTTAGTCAGTACCTAAAGGTTGATAGGATTTTTTTCACAAAACTCATCTCTGCATGCTCCTGTACAAAGAAGAAAATTATAAATGAAAATGTGAATTCAGTGAAATGTGTCCCCAATGGCTCAAAGTTATAATTATTTGATCAGTGCCCTTCAAGACAAGACACATCTTACAAACAGTCTATAACTTACATGTTAATTCACACTTAGAGATACATGTATAATTATTCTGAGACCATTTACTACCTTATGTGGGTTGATGACCTTGGCAATTTAGACCTAAAAAGCAATAGGTGTCATTCTCTTGTGATAAACCATTCAAGTGAAGTTTAATTGCTAAATCCAAAAATAGAAATAGAGATATATTATCCAAAGACATTTTTGTCACTTAAAACTGATGACCTTAACTGTTACTTTCTAGCCTCAAAACAATTAGGGCCATCCTCTGAACACTCCATAAGGAGTTTCTATTACTAGAGCTCATATAGTATTTGAGATAATCCAGACAATTTTTGTAATCACGACCTTTACCTTTTGACCTTCAGAAAAAAAATAGGAGTCATCCTTAAGTATATTGACCTTAATTCACATGCTGTTTTATTTATAAAACTCAAAAGCATTTGATGTATCATTTGGAAGCCAAGGTGTTACAGACAGATGGACAGACCCAAATAAAACCTGTATAATCAGCTGACATGCACTGGGAAACAATTTTTGTTGTTGAAATACAACAATGTAAAAACAACAAAAACGTGGCATTAAGAATGAAAATAAGGGTCAGTGAAATGGATTCCACAGGTGGCAGTTTTCAATGAACATTGCTTTCACTGCAGGGAGAGGGGTGAACTATAATGATAAATATATACATTAGTTCTACATACAAAGCAACAAACACCATACACTATGTCTCAGAACATATATCTCCCACAATGAATGAATTTGGTTAATTATGGGTAACAAGGTTATTGGTGGATAATGTATGTGCGTGCACATAAAATTTAATTGCTACGTGATGTAATATCATATAAAAGTAAATCATCACATGAAGAATAAAGACTGACACCTTTAGGACAGCTGTTGACAATTTTTATCGTTCAGTGACTGATCTTTACAGTGCATTGCTCTACTAATCTTCATGTATATGTCTAATTTTGAGGTCACTTATCTATACAAGAGGCCCACAGGCCTTATCGGTCACCTGAATACTAGTGAAAAAGTATCACTACTTCCATGGGCTATGAAATCTAGAAAAAATTTCCTGTTCTGAATACTTAAGCTAAATTCTAATGTTCAGCAACAGTATAAACAACATGTGTTCTTAAAACTTCACTGCCCTCAAAATTGCATACACTGATGAAAGTCTTTAAATAATAGGTGTATTAACATTAAAAACATCAAAAGATATGACTAATTTGGACTCATCCTAAAGTCATAACCCTGGATTATGAAATTCACCATTTTTTGTACATCCTTTTCTGCTATTCCCAAGTATGCATTTAGATTTTATACAGTATCAGCAAACTTACACATAAATACTATATACTAAGTTTGGCCCCCACCCTGGGGTCAGAACCCTTACTCTAGAGAAAATCAAATTTACAATATTGGTAAAAGATTACCTGCTCTATCCATTTAGCACTATATACCAAGTTTGGCCCTGCCCTGGAGTCAGAACCCCTACCCCGGGATCATGAATGTCCCCCTAATGTTCCAAAGATGCTGCATACCAAATATGAGAAGAATTGGAATGATAGTTATCAAGCAGAAGTTAAAAATGTCTACTGTTCACACATTTAATAACTGACTATTTTGGCCCCACCCTGATACCAAAAACCTCAACCCCTGGGATCATCAAATTTTTAATTTTGGTAAAGGACTATCTGCTCTTTCTATATATCTATTTAGTGTCAATATAGTATCAACAGCACTAAAGAAGATGTTATTTAAGTGTTTTACACATAAACACTATATACCAAGTTTGGCCCCGCCCTGGGGTCAGAACCCCTATCCTGGGGATCATGAAATTTAAAATTTTGGTAGAGGCCTTCCTGCTCTACATCACCATTCACTTAGTTTTTCTTACATGTGTGTGGTTCTTGAGAGGAAGATTTTTGAAAATTTGTCAATTTTGGGCAATTTTTGCCCCGCCCCTAAGGCCCCAGGGATGCTGGAGTCGTGAAATTTACAATTTAAGTCCCCCTTGTCCCAATCATGCTTCATACCAAATTTGAAAAGAATTGGACTGGGAGTTATTAGGAAGTTAAAAATGTTCAATTGTTAACGGACGACGGACAACAACCAATTGCAATACATCACCCAAGTTTACTCAGGTGACCTAAAATTCTGTAGATTCAACTCTCTATGATTTAGCATATTGCTGGTTTCTTTAAGTGTTTTATTCTTACATGGTGCTTTACAGAAAAGTTAATTAAACAGTTAAAATTGTGCCTTATATATGGATTATGCTGCCCCAGCTTGATAATGTCAGTTTACTATATGCAAACAATTCAATTATGATCATTGAGTATGTATTCACTTGTATTCATGCAAGCTGAATCTCTTCTATGAAAACCATGCACATATATATGGTTTATAAAACTTAAGAATTACATAATATGAGCAGACAACTCTACCTGATAAGAATATTTACCAGTATTCTGCTACTGAATATTATACATTATCACAGTTATATAAATCACAGAATCATTCATACCAGAATTACATAATATGAGCAGACAACTCTACCTGATAAGAATATTTACCAGTATTCTGCTACTGAATATTATACATTATCACAGTTATATAAATCACAGAATCATTCATACCAGTATTCTGCTACTGAATATTATACATTATCACAGTTATATAAATCACAGAATCATTCATACCAGTATTCTGCTACTGAATATTATACATTATCACAGTTATATAAATCACAGAATCATTCATTTCCACACCAATTTCGAGTTTCAGTGATTTGTGCAAAATCAAATCAAACGAAAACTTTACTAAATTTACAAGGAAGTAGTATTAATTCTCACATTCCAAATTTGTCCTGAAAACATTACAGATTAATTATGCTTTTGGAGGTGCATTTTATGGAAAATGCACCAACTTCACCTCCTTGTGTCTTTTAGTGTTTTTAACCAGTTTCTGATATCAATTCTTGATATTCTTCCATCAAAATAAAAAAAAATATCAGTAATTGCACTCACTTATTAAGGTCTTCCGTAACAACGGAAGACCTTCTACTGATTGTGCTGGTTAACATTAGGCCAATTCAACTTGATTAGTAGATTATCATCCAGCGTCAGCAAAACGTATGGGGCGGGTGGGAGGATTTTGAAAGAATTTAATCCCACATACATGCGTGCCTCAAAAGACTGATTCGTGGAATGAGATCATACACGCATGTACTTGAGTAGTATAAATTTATTAAACACCCTACGATAAAAATTTATAGTACACCTTTATAGCTTCATTTTAATGATATATATTAAATTCTCAAACTATTTCATAATTACATACGAGAAGTCAGAATCGCCAGCGTAGCCAAACTACTTATATCGTTACAGTACTTATCTTCCTGTCACAGTTGATTATTTTCTTTCTAAAAACTTAACTGTATTCGTCTTTTGTAAAATCACTGGATAAGTATTTCAAATAATTTTTCCCGGGGTGATGTTACGTCATCAAGAGGGAAAGTAGGCAAAATTTAGATCCCTGCACACAACACACATACTCATGTACAGTTCCTGTATCAAATGTCATTTAATTTTCTACGTTTTATTTACAATATCAATCACAATGTTAATTGCTAAGGACATATATGGTCAAGTTCAAGGTTTTTATGTTACACAGCTCCGACGGAAGACCTCTCGTTGCTTTGCAACGAGCTTTGCTCTAGTTGTAGCTATACTTGTCAAATATCAAAGTTAAATAGTTCTATTGTGAAAAAGTTTACAGACAGATTGACAGACAGACAACGGGTGATCAGAAACAAGCATTCTGAGAGTATTGCCCCATATTCATCTAAGAAATAAAGTTCTTCTTTTTGTGTATGTTGCAGGATAACCTCCAAGGTCAAGAAATGTTGTTTTGAAATATAAAAACCAAGGCTTTTACATTCAACCAACATTTTGAGAGTGAGGTTATCCTGCATCATCCAGAGAAACAAGAACTTTATTTCTATGTTACTATACGGCTCAGAAACATACAGCCGATCATTTATCTTTACAGCTATGAACAAGGTCACTGTGACATCATGGCAGTTTCCAAAATGGAGTAGGTATGTTATATATTATTTGCTGACAAAAAAGGGGAGATGGTTGGAGTATACTATAGATCTATTTTTAAAAATATTCTAATTATAAGTATCTAGTTTGATGTTGACAAATTGTATCTGCAGCTGCTTTAAATACACAGTCCAAGAAAACTACACATAAAGGAATACTGCAGAATAATGATTGCAGCATTCCTTTGATGTTGCAATAACCACGGCAGAATTGACGATTCATTACATGCAGGCCATGTACATTTGGACAAGCAAGTTGGACAAGCAAGTGGGTGGATTATAAGTCTCTTTTAACAATAGCCATTCCAACTGAGGATTGCAAAAGGAGCGATAAAACCCACGGCTTTGCAGAGGATTTAACTGCTTTTTTTGTAACCCCAAGGGTGGAATCACCTTTAAAGTTAAATATTTCATGGCTATACTCATTAAGAATATATTTTCTCTCAATTTATTTTTAATAATTTTTTTAATTTCCTTGTGCCTCCTGGTGATGCCACAATGAAAATTATCAATTTTTCCCTATACATTAGGAATAACCCCAGAAACGAATTCTACATCTTAATTTTGGCAACTACATTGCTGGCAGTAAAATCAACCGATTAGTGTTTTGAGTGAATAATATTAGAGTTATTCCTCTTTGAATAACAACCTTGATAGTCCTCTGTGTCTCCAGTTTGCGTGCAGATGAACTCTGCATGGAGAAAGTTTGATTTACATGCCTTAATTCACACACACAAAATAGTACTTGTGATTGTGCTATTTTATTCATATTATAGAATAGAATAGTTTCGAAATGACGCGTAATGTCATTTGGCCTACATCAGTCAAAAGTTTTTCAGTGCAGTGTGAAGTCATTTGATCTTCTACAAGGTCCCAATTAATCAGAATCTACGAAAGCCAATTATGATGACTCAAAAAACAAGAGGCCCATGGGCCACATCGCTCACCTGTCAGTTACCTTCGCTCATATCTAAAGATTTTTCCTATATATTGGCATGTAAAACTTTGATCCCTATTGTGGCCCCAACCTACTCCCAGGGACCATGAATTTTACAAACTTGAATCTGCACTATGTCAGGAAACTTTCATGTAAACATAAACTTTTCTGGCCTAGTGATTTTTCAGAAGAAGATTTTTAATGATTTTCCCTATATATTTGTATGTAAAATTTTGACCCCCTACTTTGGCCCCATCTTACCCCTTGGAACCATGATTTTTACAAACTTGAATCTGCACTATGTCAGGAAGCTTTCGTGCAAATGTAAACTTCTATGGCCCAATGGTTCTTGAATCTGCACTATGTCAGGAAACTTTCATGTAAATATCAGTTTTTCTGGCTTAGTGATTCTTGAGAAGAAGATTTTTAAAGATTTTCCCTATATATTAATTAATGTATGTAAAACTATGATCCCCTATTGCGGCCCCATCCTCCCCCCGGGGGACATGATTTTAACAAACTTAAATCTGCACTATGTCAGGGAGCTTTCATGTAAATATCAGCTTTTCTGACATAGTGTTTCTTGGGAAGAAGATTTTTAAGGATTTTCCTTATATATTTTTAAAGATTTTCTCTGTATATTTGTATGTAAAACTTTGATCCCCTATTGTCACCTCAACTTACCCCCGGCAGACAACAGGCGATCAGAAAAGCTCACTTGAGCTTTCAGGTCAGGTGAGCTAACAAAACAATATTCTAAAGGGTTGATAATGCAAATCGAAGGAGTTTTAACACAAAATAAAGACATAACACAAAGCAAAGCTGTAATAACACAAATGAAAGGCATAATAAAGAAAAAAATAAAAACAAAGGTGTAATGATGCAAAACAAGTGCATAATAACACAAAAATAAAAGGCATAATAATTCATAACAAAGGTGTTATAATGCAAAAGAAAGGCGTAATAATGCAAATGAAAGGTGTAATAATGGCGAAACAAAGGCGTATTTATTAGCACGAAAGAAAAGCATCATAAAGCGAATCAAAGGCATAATAATGTGAATCAAAAGGCATTATTATGCCTCTGACAGGCATTATTAATGCGAAGTGAAAAGGCTTAATAACATGAATCAAAATGCATTATTACACCTTTGAAAAGCATTATAATGTGAAGTGAAAAGGCGTAATAATGCAAATCAAAAGGCATTATTACACATTTCAAAAAGGCGTTATTAATGCGAAGTGAAAAGGCATAATTTCAAAAGATGTCATGATGCAAATGAAAAGGTGTTATATTGTGCTCTTGAAAGGCATTATAATGCGAAGTGAAAAGATGTGATACTGCAAAAAAAAAATGTTGGTAAGATAGGTAACCCCTAGGACTATCGTTTTCCGCCCTCAGTATTGGGCTGTGAGGGTACCACCTGGGGCCTCTTGAGAGTGAAGCCACATTTCATATCTCTCTAATGATTGAATATGGGGTGATCGAATGAAACAAAACTGATAAAGGGACAGAGAACAAGAAAGTCAAACCTATAGAACCCTTAAAAAAGGGTCACATAGTCCTTTAAGAGTTATTGAACTTGTAACTGAAAGTACCCATTTTACATCATGTAGGTCATAATGAAGATTAATAACAACTTCATCAATGAAGGATAATTATTGAAGAGTCCACAAAAGGAGTATGAAGACAAGGTAGGGGACCCCTAGGACTATCGTTTTCTACCCTCATTATGAGGCTGTAGGGGACCCCTAGGACAATCGTTTTCTACCCTCATTATGAGGCTGTACGGGTACCACCTTTTCAATCATGTAGAAATGCATCTGAATGAGCTGATATCGCTAAATCACAATTGGAAATATGGCTTTATTAATTGTTTGTATCCAACATTTTGCACGATACACCACTATAACATAATTCAATGTACACTGTTTCTTTCATTCGTATTATTATGTCTTCCTCTCATGTTATAACATCTTCTAAATCCACGTTAATACACCTTTTTATTATAAATATGTACCCATCAACGTTTCATTTTTTGATACTGTTGATTTCCCAGAATGTGATCCGATTTTCCGAATCACCACACTGAGGCTTTCTGATTCCGTATCAGTATCCTCTGAAACTGATGACATCACAACACATCAATACAACGTCTTTTTGTGGATATTGACCACGTCACAAACAAAACTGCGTACACAAAATATATATTTTCACTGTATGTCTGTGTTTTTGATAATTTGGATTACATTTATTATCTTATAAATGTGGATTTAAAATGCATAAGAGGGTATATAATAAATTTATAATTACTACAGTAACTTGATCTTGAAGAGTTGGATCATGCATGTCTCGATCATCGACAGGCGCAAATCAGCAGATCAAACTTATAACGCTTCACATCTTGTGTGTGATCTGATGATCCATGCCTGTCAACTCGATGTTTTCCAACTTTTCGAATTAAGTTACTGTAGTAATAATACATGTATATATGTATTGCATTTAAATACGCCTATCTTTCATATTGTTATGCCTTTCTTTCATGTTGATATGCCTTTCTTTCATGTTGATATGCCTTTCATTCAAGTTATTACACCTTTTTTCCTCATTATTATGTAAGCTTTTCATTTGTGTTATTATGCTTTTATTTTGCAACAATATGTCATTGTTTCACGTTATCATACTTTTTATTTGCATTATTACACCTTTTTTCGCGTTAAGATGTATTTGCATTAATTTATTACACCTTTGCTGTACTGGAACATATTGTTGATATATATATATATGTATTTCATTTGGATATTTTCTTAGATAAGGTTAAATCCATATATAAACGTTCATTTATTAATTCAATTTTCATTGATTTACAATCATCTGTTTTATAACTGGCGTGTTTGTGTATTGGCAGCCACTGCCTTCCTTACGTATAACTTTAGAGTTATTGGCCCTTGGTATATTTGTGCCGCGCACAATTCTACGTTCAACTTTCGGAAATTGCCATAAGCTTGGCTGGCCACAATGTAAGCATGCATTAATTAAGTACATTGTGTATGATTTATTTCACAAGTTCTAGCTATTTTAGGAATGCACATCATGTATTTTATCGTATATTGTGATTTCCATGCGGTCTTCGGTTAGTCACGTGGTATACTGATAAATATGCATTTATAGTTATTTGCTTGTCTGATATGATACTTGCCTGGCTTATATTTACTCCTTTATTCTGTTATGTAATTTCTTTGGTCTGGTTTGTTAATTTTTACTGGATTTTCACGTTTATCTAAACACAGCCCTTTATTGAAAATTTAAACTATGGAACGCACTTTGTGTCATAATCGTGATGTACAACTTTTATTACACGTTTCAATTGTCAGTTGGAAGTCGTTTGTGTAATTATGTTTTTGTATTTTTATGATGTGTTAACCTTGTGTACATGGAATCTTTACTTTTCTTTGAAGCTCTTCACCATTCATTGATTCATTCATTCATTAAAGTGGTTTAACTGACTGCGTCTTGTCTAGGCAGTACATTTGCCTCACATTAATTATTATACCTTAATTTATTTTGCAGTCACGTGGGGATCCAGGCTAGAATAGGTCCTCAATACCTCTTGCTTGTCATAAGACATGACTAAATGGGGCAGTCCATCGGATAAGACCGCAAAAACCAAGGCCCTGTGTCACAGTAGGTGTGGCACGATAAAGATCCCTCCCAGCTTAAAGGCCATAAGTGCTGAGCATATAGGTCTAAATTTTGCAGCCCTTCACCAGCAATGGTGATGTACATCTCAGTAAGAGTGAAAAATCCTTGAGAGGGATGTTAAAATTACAATATACAATCAATTAATCAATCATTTATTATGCATAATAACATCTTTGATTTGCATTATTATGCCTATAGAAAATTATTTTTGGTTTTTTAAGTGATCCTGATAGGTTTTTGTAAGAATACGAGTTCAAAATCACAAGTTTTATTTTCAAAGGAGCAGTGATTTACAGTTTTTTAACGATGCATGAGTGTGTAAACACCCCCCGAGAGATTCCAAGTGGATTTTGTATAGTGGACATTGAGATATGAAAATGTTTTATTTTCCAGACCTGGTACAAGGGCTCGGAGTCTATCTCATATTCATTGGTGACATTTGTTACATGGGAGACACATGTGGACATTTGGAAGAGGGAGTGCATAAATAGAACTAGTAGAGCTTATGAGATACAATAAAATTAGATACAGAAGTATGAAATTCATTTACTAGTAATGCAGGGTTCCCAGGTTCGATTCCCTGAGTCCAGCCATATCAATTTTTTCCCTTATTACACTTGTCTAGAGACAGATCTGCACACAAGGCGCGCGCGCATTATCATTTATGCACAAGCTTACCAGACACTATCAAAAGTACTTTTTTTATAGCATATCCTCATGTTTTTGATTTTAGTGCTTACTTTTTAGTTTTGCACCACCTTAAACTTATGGGGAAAGTTTTTCTATAGAAAGCATGATGCATCCAGACATTTGTGGGGAGTTAAATACATATATATATATATGTCACAAATGTTTGGATGCATGATCCAGTCTAAGAGCTAGGGGAAATCGATGACCTGAATTATCAATGAACCACTCACACCAATATCCAACCCACCAAAGAAGCATTCGTATAATTGTAGAACTTGTAAAGTATTTAAATCAAGTTCAAATCAAACCTGAATTATCTCTGTCCAGAATCCTAAACAGAGTTTCCAGATTGTCTTTCTGTCTGTACAGCATTTCTGTCACTGTTGGTCCATTCTACAACAAGATAAGAAAATACTATGATCTTCTCATTTAATGCAACAGTGTCTATGTTTGTAAAGAAAATCATCATAACATCAAGTACACGGTGGCTATAATTACAACGTACTGTACTCCGAGGGCTGTTCGATATGTAATGTGTATTGTACCACAGTACAATAATGCTTTGCACGATTTCGTGGATGATGATACTCATGAATAGCTCTATTCAATATCTTTCCAGCAGTATAAACACGAGCATTCAGCTCCACTAATCATGAGTTTTAAACTTATAGTCATTTCAATATATCTCGAGCCAGTCGTTGACCACCGTTGTAAAAATGGCTGGGAAACGGGTTGAGAATGTTGAAGAAATTGGAACTTATATAAAAGTTCGCACAAAACTCGGTCATTCGGTAATGCAGATCTTTACTGAATTGGGGGAAGTTTATGGGTCTGATAATTAAGGTATCTTATGAGACAGTTCATAGGTGGAGAAAGAAATTTCTGACTGGCACAGAGTCCGTCAAAGATGCAGCAAAATCTGGCCGACCTCTGACTGTAACAGGCAAGGCAAATGTCTCAAAAGTCAGAGAAATAATAGAAAGTGATGGCAGATACACGATTCGTGATATTGCCAAAGCTGTTGGCATATCGCTATCGCGGGTGCATTTCATTTTGAGGCGTATTTTGAAAGTACAAAAGATTTCTGCCAGATGGATACTGCACATATTAACAGATGACCACAAACAGGTACGAGTGCAAACCGCTAAGCAATTGCTCAAAATGTTTCCCAAATTCACTGGTGATGAAACATGGGTTCAGTACATGTATTTCGAACCAGTAAGAAAAATTGGAAACAAAACATGGCTAAATAAACACGGTAGAATTAGGCCTGTAGTTGCCAAAAGAACCATAAGCACAAAGAAGGTTCTTTATTGCATATTCTTCTCATGTGATTGTATAGCCGTACAAATTCTGGTGCCGAAGGGCAACAGTGTTACAGCTAGGTTGGTATTACCAAGATGCTATGCTAAAAAGGTTAAAAAAAATATCATAAACGATGCCCTGTGTCAGGGTTTAGGCATGTTCATCTACTTTATGATAATGCTCCATCACATACATCTGAGCTTGTGAAGCAATTTTTGAAGTCGGAGAAGGTTACTGTCTTGCCACACCCACCATACTCTCCAGATCTAACCCCATGCGACTTTTCTGGTTGTCATTACAAGTCCTGACAAGCCCTTGGCTCAGCCATCTGAGTCAGTGCCTCAGAGGTCTACCTAAATCAGCGTACCATGACGCATTTCAGAAACGGATTCAGAGATTGAAATTATGTATTTCAAACCTTGGAGAATACTTTGAAGGGATGTAATGTTCATTTCACTATTTGAGTCAAATGTTTTTGAGATATTGTACAATACACATTACATATCGAACAGCCCACGTACTGTAAAGCAACTTATATTCTATTGTCAGAAATTTTCGCGAGAACCACTTCATCGCAAATATTTCTCGCCGCTTTGGTAGTTTCAGTTTAACTTTTATTTTTGAATTTTGGTCCCGATGTAAATTATTACAGCATTGTATTTGACCATGCCCACTTTATCTTTCAGCCAATAACTTTATTGACAGTTTCTTTTGTTCAAATTAATATATGAATTTTAAGCCATGCAGCGAACAATTTGTGGAAGCGATACAGCTGGCCTTGCAAGCTACACTTCTTCTTTCAATCTTCTTGTAGTGGAATCACGTCCTTTTCATCCGTTTTGTCCTTATATACTTTGCCCCTTGTAACTTAATTACTAATTGAATTATCATATTATCCTAGGGTTTCAGGGTGCATGCGTTTGCTTATAGATTATAGGCTAAGTTCTAGGAGTGTGTATTTGTCATATTCATACTGGTAATGAATTCTTAAAGTGTTATTTACCTTATTTTCATTTCTATTGAATTTATTTTTAAGTTTCTAATCATGGTGTAGTTGGGTCATTTCAAAGTCACCATAATCAAACAAAATAAAACAAACACAACACGAAGAACAGACCTGATACCTTGCGAACCAGACCTTTAATGTTTCTTGTACGTTTAAGATTATCTTAGTTCCGAAAATTTAGTCGCCACGAACCAATTTCATCACAATAGCGCAAAATAAAATTGTCGTGAATAAAAGTCGGTTTACAGTATAAGAAATATATATCTTGATGGCTTAATTATTCAATTTATAGATTTATCAAGCAAAATAAAAATGGAGAAACAAAAAAAAATAAAAAACCTTCAAATTTTTTTTGGATATTGAATTAACATACTCCACTATATCGATGGTAGATTCTCATCTCTTCAAATGTTGTCTCATAAGCCACCATTCCTTTCTCATCACATCGGGCCAGCTTGGGCCTCAGTGTTCGCCAGGGTAGATCCATCTCCAGGGTACAGCCCATCACCATGCACCACTCACACTGAGTCACCTTTCCTGACAAATGAAAGTCTATTCTGAACTTCGAACTCTTTGTTGTACATTTATGTCAGGGTTCAATCTAATTAAAATCAGATCTTCTATAACCATTACACGTACTAGAGAAGGATCTGACAGCATTATGTTTGACGTCATGTTATTGACATTATTCTCCAGTGTAACGGTTAGATAAGATCTGATTTTAATTAGATTGGTCAAGGTTAAATTGCATCTACTTTATATATAAGTCCTATGAATACTAGCATCAGTTTTAGCAATATCTAATATATACACAGAATGCAGAAAATGAAGAGGTGCTCTATATTACAATCTATATACAAAATAAGCATGTTCAATCTTGAATAGTTCAAGGAGATATTGAATAGCTCAGATATTTATCAAGAGTAGGTCAAACTTCCAGGTTAAGGTCAAACATCAAGGTATAACAAAGTCTTGCCATAAAGAATCTATATAAAAATAAGAAAGCTCTACCTGAAACCGCTACAGTGGCCGAGAGGTTAGAGCGTTTGCCTCGACAGACGTAAGTCGTTAAAACAGGGAGTGACAATTCCATCGCCAAACACTCGGCATCAGGTGTGAATGTCACAGGTCCTCGGAAATGACCTTAAAAACGGATGTCCCGTGTCACAGTAGGTGTGGCACGCTAAAGAAACCTCACTGCTCAATGGCCATAAGCGCCGAGCATAGACCTAAATTTGAAGCCCTTCACCGCTCTTGGAGATGTCTCCATATGAAAAATTTTCGAGCGAGATGTTAAGCAAGATACAATCAATCAATCTACTACCTTGAATAGTTCAGGAGATATTGATTAAGTCGGATTTTTTAAAAAGTAGGTCAAGGTCACAAGATCAAACATGATTGTATCACAAGGTCTAGTCATAAAGAACCTATTTACAAAATATGAAAGCCCTACCATAAATAGTTCAAGAGATATTGAATAGGTCATGGGTTTTTAAAAGTAGGCCAAACTCCAAGGTCAAAAGATCAAATACCGTTGTGTCACATGGGCTTGCAATAAAAAAAATCTACAAACTATGAAAGCCCTACCTAAAATAGTTTTTTAAAGTTGGTCAAACTTCCAGGTCAAGGTACAAGATCATACATTATTGCATCACATGAAAGGTTTTGTCGCAAAAAATGTATATACAAAATATGAAAGCCCTAGCTTAAATAGTTCAAGAGATATTTTTAAAGATCTTTCCTATATATCAGTATGCAAAACTTTGATTCCCTGTTGTGGCCCCACCTTACCCTTGGGGGCCATGCTTTGAACAAACTTTAATCTACTCTGTGTCAGGAAGCTTTCATGTCACTTTTCTGCCCCAGTGGATTTTGAGAAGAGATTTTTTTTTTACAGATTTCCCCAATATATTAATTCACATGTAAAACTTTCAATCCCCTATTGTGGCTCCATCTTACCCCTAGGGGGCATGATTTTGACAACCTTGAATCTACACTACGTACGTCAGGGTGCTTTCATGTAAATTTCCACTTTTTTGACCCATTGGTTATCGAGAAGATTTTTTAATGTCCCTATCATATTTTTGCCTTTTCATGATTATTTCCTCTTTGAATAGGGCATAGCCCTTCATTTGAACAAACTTGATTCCCCTATACCCAAGGATGATTTTTACCAAGTTTGATATAAATTGGCTCATTGGTTCTGGAGAAGATGAAAATATGAAAAGTTTACAGACAGACAGACCAACAGATGACTGACAAAAGATGATCAGAATAGTTCACTGCTCAGGTAAGCTGACAAGAGTACTGCCAACAGTACATAATATGCCCGTGAAAAGCTAATATAGGGCATTTTTCTTACACCATGATATGTAGAACTTGCCTTCAAGTAGTACCAGCAATCATCAGGGTGTGACATACTTTCTTTGCATCGAAAAAACAAGACAAATCATGTACTCTCTATCTAATATTTTCAATTGGCATAAGATGTATGTGTACCAAGTTTAATGGTCCTTGCCCCCAACGAATTGGTCTGAATCCTGATACTACGACCTTGGACTTTTACCTTAAGAAACAATAGACATCCTCCACTTGGCATAAAGTGTATGTGTACAAAGTTTGACAGTCTTAGCCCCAACAGTTCGGTTTATAAACTCCCTACAATGTGTTCCTACTAAGTGACACTGTGACCTTGACCTTGAAAATAATAAGCATCTTCCTCTCATCATGGTGATCGAATGTACCAAGTTTTAATATCCTTGAGCTTGCGGATCAGTTTGTATCCTGCTTACAAAGTTTTCCAACTAAGTGATACTGTGACCTTGACAGTTGACCTATAACCTTGAAAAACAATATGCATCTTCCTCTCATCATGGTGATCAAATGTACCAAGTTGCAATATCCTGGATGTTACGGTTCGGTTTGTATCCTGCCTACAAGGTTTTCCTACTAAGTAATACTATGACCTTGACCTTTGACTTCTGACCTTGAAAAACAATAGGCATCTTCCTCTCATCATGGTGATCAAATATACCAAGATGTAATATCCTGGAGCATATGGCTCGGTTTGTATCCTGCCCACAAGTGTTTCCTACAATGTTTTCCTACCAAGTGATACTATGATCTTGACCTTTGATCTCTAACCTTGAAAAACAATAGGCACCTTCCTCTCATCATGGTGATCAAATGTACCAAGTTGTAAAATCCTGGAGCTTACAGTTGGTCTGTATCCTGCCCACAAGATCAGGACAGACAGACGGATGACACCATACCATAATATGCCCTGTCTTCAACAGGCGTATAAAAAGAGGTGCTAAATACTTTGAATGAAGCTGTATACACAGATTGATGGATAATAACAGGTGCTTTATTCCTGGAAAGAGACTGTTGTACAAATACTGCTGAACAAAATCAAGCATGTTATACTTGATGTAGAGTCTAGAGTTATCTCTCTTATACTGGTGATCCGTCAACATTTGACCGTCATTGGTTCTGCATGACTATAAAAAGTTTATGGTTCCTACAATGTTTGCTTGCTTTTAATGCTGCTTGCACTGTGTGCATTGTGTTTTTGTCATCAAACATTTTTCATGATAATGACGAGGTGTGAAGTTGTTCGGCATATTTTTGGCGCAAAGTGATCGATCCACTATGCTCGAACTAATTTTGTATTCAGTACGTATTATTAACCTTGACATTCCAAATGTTTACCAGATTCAAAACCAAGTTTACCAAGCTTTGAATAAAAGTAAATTAGGGATTCATCATTTCTAAAATAGTTTGATTACTTTGCTTTGAATCATTTGTTGATGCAAACATTGCTGTATTGATTTGTGAATTAGAAAGTCATTGTTGCAACAGTTGAACATATTGTGAATACTTTTCAGTAATTAACCTGTATACAGTCACAGGCATCTGAAATATGGACACTACTACCCCCACCCTTTCTGAATTTTTTTTTGTGGCGATAATTTCTCCGAAATATGTGGATCTCTATCTCATCCCGATTTCCATTTATGTGATTGTTTCATACATCTTTAAGCTTTAGAGATTGGCCTTATACCAGTATAATAAAATTTTAAAATCTATTATACTGATTCCCCTGGATTTACAACAAAGTGGAACTGTAGAACATTGTAGTTTTTTTTAATATTTCCAAAAACTAGGTCAACGTCAAGGTAAAAAAATCTGGTATCGTTAGAAACGTTTTCTCATAAAAAATGCACATGCTAAATATAAAAACAGTACCATTTACGATTTGAATATGGCTTATATTCAAATTTTCTAAAAGTAGGTCAAAAGTTAATGTGAAGGTCACCAGGTCAAAGATTTTGGTGTCAATGGAAAGGCCTTGCCACAAGGAATACACATACCAAATATGAAAGTTCTACCCCTTATGGTGTAAAAGATATGACCAAGGTTAAAGTTTTTTGAAAATTTCCAAAAACTTGGTCAAAGTCAATGTCAAGGTCACAAGGTCAACAACTCTGGTATCATTGGAAAGGTCTTCTAAAAAAGAATGCACATGCTAAATATAAAAGCAGTACCTCTTATGATTTGAAAGATATGACTTGTATTTGAATTTTCTAAAAGTAGGTCAAAGGTCACTTGGTCAAAGATTGTGGTGTCAATGGAAAGGTCTTGCCACAAAGAATAACATACCAAATATGAAAGCTCTAGCTCTTATGGTGTAAGTGATATGACCATAGTTAAAGTTTTTTGCCACAGACAGACAGAAGGATGGCCAAAAACTAAAAAACAACAGTTTTTAATCGCATGAAAAATTCTAAACCCATATTATCATGATCCCATCTATACCAAATAAGGTCATGACTTCACCCCAACTCCAATCCACACATAGGGATGCCCTATAGTCTATCATTAAATTTTATTTCAAATTCTAGACCCCCCCTCCCCCCACGGTTTTTCAATTTTCTCCCATACATTTTCACATAAAATTTTAAATCCTTATTATGGCCCAAACCTATCCCAAAGGCATTGATTTAAAGAAACTTGATTCTACACTATCTGGGAATGCTTGTGTGTATGACTGGTCAACAAGAGATGTCTACTCCTCCCGAGCACCTGATCTTACCTCTGGTATGTCCAGGGGTTTGTGTTTGCCTTACTCTTAATTTTGTATTCTTTATAGGATTTATGAGATTGATCACTGTTCTTTATCTTCATTTGTCCATTGATATGATTAATACAAGCTTCACCCTACCCTTGGGAGCAGCAGTGATTTCAATAAATTTGAATCTGCACTGCCTGAGAATGCCTGCCTATCAACATGACTAATCATAGCTTAAGCTATTCATGAGAAGAGTTTAAAAGTATTTTATCTATATATCTCCATGTAAAACATTGATCCATATTGTAACCTCATTCAACCTCCAGGAGCCACAAATTGAACAAACTTGACTCTGCACTACCTAAGGATGCTTGCTTATTGAATATGATTAATCATAGCCCTGTTGGTCTAAAAGTTCCCCCCTATATATTCCAATAGAAAACTTTGATCCCATATTGTAGCCCCATTCTACCCATCATTGTCATGATTTAAACAAACTTAAACCTGCACTACCTGAGGAGGCTTGCATGTGAATATTATTTATCAAGGCCCTTTTGTTCCTCAGCAGAAGAGTTTGAAAGATTTTTTTCTTATATATCCCCATTTAAACCTGATTCAATGTGGTAAGCGCACCCTACCCCGGGGGCCATGATTTGAACAATTTTGAATCTCCACTCATCAAGGAAGTTTTCGCATATCAAGTTTTGTCTTTTCTGGTCCAGTGATTTTAGAGAAGATTTTTAAAAGATGCCACCATATTTTCACTATTTCTTAATCATCTCCTCTTTGAAAAGGGTGTGACCCTTCACTTGATCAGTTTTTAATGTCCTTTACCTGAGGCTGCTTTGTAACAAGCTTGGTTCCCTGTGGTTCCGGAGAAGAAGTTGGAAAATATGTAAAGTTTACAGACGACTAAACAGACAGCAGGTGACTAGGAAAGCTCATTTGATTGAGCTATGGCTCAGGTGAGCTAAAAATTTATATCATTACTTATCACCTACAGTTGAACTTCAGTATCTCAAACACTGATATCTCGAATACCCTGGATATGGCAAAGTGATTCAGAAGTCCCAACCACTTGTTCTTTAAAGTACTTTACCCTCAATATCTTAAATCCTTGGAAATCTCGAAGGTTTTTTTTTGGTCCCATTGAGTTCAAGATAACAAGGTTTGAGTGCATTTCACAGAATTTTATCAAAATGTCAGTATTCATTTGCTGGGTAGCTCACCTGTCCTATCACTGTCCAGTTTTTGGAACTCTTCCAGTAACTCTGTTTTTGAGCCCAGGATTTTCTCCCTCAGGTTTACGATGGCAGATGACTCTACCTTTGTCACTCTTTGAGCAAATGTGACCCTCCTGTTGGCAACTTTGCTGGACATGTACTGCACCAGCTGGTACTCCAGATCTGTACCATGTAGTTTCACATAAGCCCCCTTATTACTACCCTCTTCATAGTAATTGGAGGCAGAGAATATGGTCAGTACCTTCAACAAATACAGTAAAATCTTTGTTCTCACAAAATATCAATCCTGTGATATGTAGACTTGGCCCTCAGGTATTCAGTATTTTATTCAGGAATTCAGTTTCTCATACTGGCATTAAAGATCCATAAAATTTGTATTTAAACAAGTCAAATCAGTGACTATATGTCATTCATTGAAAGCTATGTTTATGTGATTTGTTCTTTTTAAAAAATGGGACATTTTAATGTCATAATGACCCTAAAGATTGTGTATTACCTATACGAGCTGTGATCTAGCACTTTAGCCTTTTGACCAAATACAATTTTAAATCTGATGTTTCATTGCCATAATATGACAACTGATCAAAAAGAATTTGAAAATTCAATGAAACCATTGTATGTAAGCTGGTGACCGTGACCTTTGATGCCAAAAACAATAGGATATATAAAGTTTCATTTCTAAATCAAGTGGAAACCAATTCTTCCTACAATCCTGTGACTTTTGACATAAAACAACTATAACAGGGTTTCATTTATAAAGCTCACACAGTATTTGAAATCCAGAAACCATGTCATGTCATTTGTGAGCTAGTGACCATGACCTTTAGACCAAAGAAACAATAAGAGCTATCCCCTGCACAATGAAGGTTCTTCACGTGAAGTTTCATTGCTAAAACTCATATTGCACTTGAAATATTATCTGGAAACCATAATATTACAGACCATCTAACAGACTGTAGAAGGATGCACAGGCCCTAAATGATATCTCCCACTTTTGCTAAAGTAGGGACAATGATAAGTAAAAAAAAAAAAATCTCTTAAAACAAGATGCATTTGTAAAACATTGATGCCCCCGAATGGCCAAACTCCAAGGTTACGGTTATGAGGTTAAAAGTTTTATATAAAAAGAAAGGTCTTGTCACAAGGAATACACATGTGAAATATAACAGCTTTATCCCCATCCATTCAAAAGTTATGATGAAAGTGAAAGTTTTTGTGGACACACACACAGACAGACAGACAAAAAATCATATGCCCCCAATCTCCAATAAAGGGGGCATAAAAACATATTAAAATTCATAAGATATTTTAAACCCAAATGATTAAGTATATGTAAATACACAAACCTTATTGTTGTGACAGAATTCATAGCCATCTGGTTTACATTCATGAGAGCGGATTATTCGTTTTAGCTTGTGTTTGTTCAATATAAATTCGGTAACGTCAGGGCCAAAATAACTTCCTCCTCCTCGAAATGTGTTTTCATGACAACCATGATGCGACCTTGGATCACTCCACAATATGTCTAAAATCTATCATTAATCCACGTGTTATTTGTGGGGAAATCTGTGGTAAATGGCTCACGTAAAATGTAGTTATTCTTTTAAAAACCGAGGACATTGTTTTCTAATTCTTTGCCAGTAATGTAATAATATATAGAATTATCTACAAATGACACAACTATTAATAGACTTGTATGTACATACCAGTTTCCATTCTCTCAATTGAATATCACTTAATGTTGATGTGTCATTTTCCCCACGAGGAGGGTGTAATATTGAAAGAAACTGAAAGAGATTACCATCGTACTGTAATATTAATTTACCATCGTACTGTAATATTACCATCGTACTGTAATATTAATTTACCATCGTACTGTAATATTAATTTACCATCGTACTGTAATATTAATTTACCATTGTACTGTAATATTAAGAGATTACCATTGTACTGTAATATTAATTTACCATCGTACTGTAATATTAATTTACCATCGTACTGTAATATTAATTTACCATTGTACTGTAATATTAAGAGATTACCATTGTACTGTAATATTAATTTCACACATACATAAATCAGAATGAGTCTGTTAAACATCCACAACAGTAGAACAATTTGTACAACTATTTAGTCAAAGTATATAATTTTGATATTATAACAAATGTTGAATTTTTTCCCCCCCACAAAAGTTGATATGCACTGTAACTCACTTATAATTCCAAACTTTATATCTGTAATCTTGACTTGGCGTATTTATCAATGAGACATAATTATTACAAATATTGAATTTCTTCACTACTGTGTGTTGTGTCATTTCAGGGCAAATGATAAAAAAAATAATGTAGTGTTTATAGCATTTTAAAAAGTTCTATTCTAGCTTTGTTTTTCAATATCAACTGTTCAGCAAACAAGATGCACTTTACATACAGTATGAATCTTCAATCTTTTAAAGCTGCTCTACTTTGTTGAATAGTGTGGACAAGCTATGTGAGGTATGCAATTTGTAGAGAAATGCTAGTCATCCTTAGATTTTGAGTGCTCATTTTTGTAGATGTACCATTTTCCTGTCTACAAACATATGGTGTAATGGAGAACATGTTTACATGTTCAATACATAAATGATATGAATCTCTCAAAAATTTATCATGATCTCCAATTTGTAAGATGTCTCTGAAATAAAAAAAATTACACTTGAAGTGATGATGTCCATGAAAAAAATTATGGCAGATTGAACAAGAGAACGTTACATGGTACAACATACATCTATTAGACCTTCATTGCTATATTTGTATCCAAGATGAGAAAAAAATCCAGAAACCTATTTGACCTACTTTTAACCCTAAAGTAGGTCACAGTGCACTAATCAAGTTGAAATGTGAGATGATTATGTATTTTTCTGAGAGGGAGGTTCTGACACAGGGCAATACCTGTATTCATTAAGAAAAGAATCTGGAAAACAAAAACAAAATTTCTCTACTAAGTGATACTATGACCTTGACCTTTGACCTTGAGAAACAATAGGCATCCTCCACTTGGCATATGGTGTACGTGTACCAAGTTTGATGAGTCCTAGTCCCAATGGTTCGGTTTGTATCCTGCCTACAAGGTTTTCCTACAAAGTGATACTAAAAGCATGACCTCTGACCTTGAAAATCAAAACGCATCCTCCACTTGGCATGAGGAGTATGTGTACCAAGTTCGATGGTCCTTGCCCCAATAGTTGGGTTTGTATTCTCCTACAAGGTTTTCCTATTAACTGATACTATGACATTAATCTCTGACCTTGAAAAACAATATGCATCATCATCATCATCTTTCTCTTACCATGGTGATTAAATATACCAAGTTGTAAGATCCTAGCTCCAATAGTTCCATCTGTATTCTGCCTACAAGGTTTCCCTATCAACTAAGACCTTGACCTTTGAACTTGAAAAACAATAGGCATCTTCCTCTCATCAAGGCGATTAAATGTGTCAAGTTGTAAAATCCTAGTTTCAAGAGTTCAATCTGTATTCTGTCTACAAGGTTTTTCTATTAACTGATACTACGACTTTGACCTCTGACCTTGAAAAACAATAGGCGCCTCCCTCTCACCAAGATGATCAAATGTTCCAGGTTGTAAGATCCTAGAGCTACGGTTCATTTGCCTACAAGTCAGATGGACTACAGTATATACCATAATACGTCCCCGTATAAAAAATGCTTCATTTGTGATGTCGAACTACAAACAAGAGTACCGTAAATGGTACATACTGGTAATACGCCTGTCACAAGCTTATGTAGGGTGATTTTCTTACCCTATGAGTTGTAGAGGCTTGAAGCATCAATCTGACTTTCTTTTCCATTGTATGAATAAAAGGTCCTAACTTAAAAACTGTGACACAAATCAAGAGCTCTGTGTGTAAAATATTTCTCTAAATTGATTAAGTTCAGCCTGTAATTTTTTCAAACATCACAGAAAATTTGAAAATTGTTGGGAATCAAAATCCTTGCAATATGCACATTCTTATGTTGTTTACAAAGGCACTGGCTTGAAAAGTGAGAGAACTTTTATGGACAACCCATGTACTCATTTTGTAATATTTCCACAAAACTGAGGAAGTTCAACAACCTGTAATTTTCTCAAAAATTAAAGAAAATAAAAATTCTTGCCACCTTATCTTCAATTCCCATGCAAACAGTCTGCAAAATAAGAAGTTCCTCGCTTGAAAACTATAGGAGGAGTTAAACTGACAAATCTTATACCCTCCACATAACATTAGAATTTAGATAAGTGGCAAAGTTTCTGCAAGAGAGGTCAAAATGAATCAGAATTGCAACATGATCTAGAGTGATCCACAAAGAAGCTACGCAGCAAGTTTCAGCTTGATATGAGTTAAAAAAATGAAATTAAAAACAGAAAACTCAGACAGATGGATGGATGGACAGATGTACAGACATTGCTGTACCATAATATGTTCAATCTGATTTAAAAGAAGGATGTATAAAAATAATGTAAAACTGGTGGTAAATATCATCAAGGGTTTGTCAATTGAAGTTTGACTATAATCATATTCTAAATATTAAAGATTTCACATTAATTTTCACAATTTTTAAGGGTCGAATTAAGGGTGAATGCTACACCAGAGAAATTTGATGTAGATGAAAAGTGGAGGATATGTACAACAACATTTTGAAATTGAAAATTTTCAAATTTACTTTATTTTGCAGTATTATAGTAGAAAGTAATCTGAAAAAATTTAAAACCCCTGCTGGACTCGATTGATTGTATCTTGTTTAACATCCCTCTCCACAATTTTTCACTCATATGGAGACGTCACCAAGATCAGTGAAGGGCTTCAAATTTAGGCCTATGCTCAGTGCTTACGGCCATTCAGCAGTGAGGGTTCTTTAGCATGCCACACCTACTGTGACACGGGACATCTGTTTTCAGAGAACCCGTGACATTCACACCTGATGCTGGACTCGAACCCACTACCCACAGTTCTTCAGTTGGTATGGTAACCTTCTGAGCTAATCCCCTAAGTATTTAAAACCAAAAGAAATATACTAATATTGCTGATATTGATTTTTTCATCCATGTTTTAGAAGTAAGTCAGCCATTATGACGATGTAGATTAGCTCCTTAAGCCCATAGTATTTTGTTACACTCTTTTCCAATTCCATTTAATAATATACCTTATGTCTGTCTATGGTTGCCAAAAACTTGAGATCCACTGCGTTGGACACACCACCATGGATTACAAGGATCTTGTGGTCAACAATGGTTGCTATAGGTAACCAACTGAATAAATCCCCAAAAAGACGAATGATCTTGCTGGCATGTACCTGGTCTCCATAATAAAAATAAGTTAAAAAAATGTACAAAAAGATTAAAGAGAAGAAAAATAGGCTTCACATGGTTATTTTGAAAGAGTTATGTAACTCCTAAGGGTTAACTAAGGAATAATGCCCCTACCAAATTCTACTGATAAATTCCATCTTATTGTACATGTAGTTACCACATATATTGGGTAATTTTGGCACACTGGGAATGGTGAACATATGAATTAGTTGCATTAAATGAAATTCTGCCAAGCAATGCAGCTCTTCAAACTACAGTTAAAAAAGGACTTTAATTTCCCAGAGCTAAAATTTATGATGTTTTAAATTTCAGACATACCCCTTCAAATATTTCTTGTTTCATATCCCTATTCATCGTCGGAAACCCACGGTCGGTCACTCTATGTTTACCTACCGTGGGACACAACACCAGTATTTTCGCTGGAAGGTGTGTCTCGGCTTCTATATGTGATTGGTCGCTTTACCATTCCTTATTGCAATATTCAGCAGATGAAAAAGCCCCTTATTTCCAGTCCTCGGTAGCATAGAAAAACATGCTTTTGAAGCCAAGATTTTGACTACGTTTAAGTTGGACAAGTTACAAAACTTTCAGCAAGATGCTTTATCTGCATTATTGAAGCGGAGGGTGTATTTGTGTCTATAAAGACAGGGGAGGAAAAAGCCTGTGTCACCAAGCGTTTACTATCGTACTGTGTACAAGTCTATGTACAGGTCTACATGTTTAGCACTCGTAGTTCCATCATACGGGAGCAATGTGTTTTTTTAACAGACTTGATTTTTCATCGGTTTCTATAGGTATGTTAAGCTTACTTGCGTATTAAGTACTGACGTGATTTGTTCCAGTTGTGTTGTCGGCACAATTTAAGCCAGTAATTGTGACCTTCGATTTTTACATACCTCTCTCGTGTAAACACAATTGATGTCTCACCTACGCTAATTACAAAATGACATGTGAACGGGATTGTAAGACCATATCTTAATTCAAATTTGCATCTAATTTTTAAATTGTATTATACATGGTTGATTTTATTCACGTGCCATGAAGAAGTGATGGTGATAAACATACTAGAGGTGGATCCAGGATTTCCAAGAGGGGGGGGGGGGGGCACATGTGAAAGTGAAGTATTAGTTAAATTAGTTAAAATAATCAGCCATTTTTGGTGCCAAATCTGGAGTTTTCATCTATAAATCTTTGATAGTGGCACAACAAAACACACACACTTTTATGGGTGCCACCATTACAGCTGACACTTTGAAGTAACGGGAATACTTATGGTGATTCCCATTGGTCCTCGATCGGTCATGTAAAGTAACACATTTTAATGAGTTATGCAAAAATATCGGCGTTGTGTCCCACGGGAGGTAAAGGTAGAGCGACCGAGCGTGGGTTTCCGATGATGATCCCTATTATATGCTTACAAGAATTACTTTCCAAATCTCCTTTGAAATGTAGTGCATACAGATTTACTTTCAGATTCAAATGTTCACCATTATTGATAATAAGAGTCCCCCTCTAAAGCTATCAAAGTAAATACTCCCACTTGTATTTATCAGTCATGTTTATTTTTGAATCCTTGATGATGAATGTCTATCAAAACAAACTCATATGATCAAAGGTGAATTTAAAGCAGTTGGCATTTAAAATCAGTGTATATGGTATCATGTAATTACCAACACTGACTGCTAATAGATTGAATGCCAATCTGTACATACTTAATGCAGTTTCATGTTTGAAAATCAATAGAATCTCTACATAATAAAGATTATACTTTGTCCATACCTCCGTCTTATATACATTAAAGTTCAACAAGTATTGTTTAAATATTCAGTGTATAGTACAGTAAATAGACTGAGCTGGAATTAGATGAAGTCATATTTTGTGGTGGTTTTAATTTTGCAATCTTTAATGTGATTGTGAACATAGTAAAAATAAAACTCACATGAATATTTACCCCCTTTACAGTATTCAACACCTGAATAATCCATTTAGACCCTTACTTTCATTATAAGTTATATATTTTATTAATACTCATTAATATATATCAATTAGATATGTCCCAGTGAACTCAAAATGAAAGACACCACAGATTCTTCCATATCTGCTTCATATTTGGATATTTTATTGAATATAGATGTCATTGGTAAACAAACAACACAACTTTATGATAAACGAGATGATTTCAGCTTCTCCATCATCAACTTCCCATATCTATGTAGCAATTCCATTATCACCTGCATATGGTGTTTATGTCTCTCTACTGATTTGATATGCAAGAGCATGTTCTGCATATGATCAATTTTTTAACTGAGGCAGGCTACTGACAAATAAGTTGATGTTGCAGGGGTTTCTCCAGTCTTATATACAAACTGGTAGATGACTAAAATGACAGCTGTTTTGAGAGTTAAAGACTTAGGTGACGGGAGGGAACAACTCAGCATACTTAGGGTATAAGACAGTTGTATGTACCAACATTATAAAGTCTATTTACAGATAAATACTGTTTCATTAGTGAATATCAACTTTTATAAGTCGTTTACAACCAAATTTGTAGGAACTTCCTGAATTGGTTCATCACCAAATTCTTAACCAAATAACCTTGTGCCAACTAAATAACTGGTTATCATTTTATATGTGTATATAATCCAACCAAATTATCGTCTCAATAAATGTTATGAACTTTATTCAAAGTATTATTCATGTAAAAATCAAGTGCAGGAATTACTTAAATTGTGGTTCATTTCAACCTTGACAAGTGACCAGAAAATAAACAGTGACTCATAATTAAGTAATTAACTTATACCTTTGGTTTGTTAGAATATAATAGGTTTTTTTCTGTATCATGAAAGGTGAAGATAAGGAACAGTGATCAATCTCATAACTCCTATAATTTTTGCATTTGACACTGATAAACTGTTCTTTAAAATACTTACATTGTATTTTTTCACCAGTTCTTTCACAAAACCATATCTGAAAAACAAAACATACCATCTTTTGAACTTCTCTAACAATCCCGTTTTCATGATCAGAGCTATGAACACTGAGCTCACATCATTTTGAGATTACATGTTATCTGTATGCTAAAATAGAGAACATGGCAATAACAAAGACAATACCTGACAAACTACAAACTGGACATAACTCTGGACATCCACAAGATATGTACATATACCTTAGGTTCATCACATGATCCTCGTGGTTGCCACGGTTTAAATAAACTTCATTTTTGTTGATGAGGAAACATGCAAAAAGAATCACAGCAATTTCTACAGAGTTACGACCTCTGTCAACAAAATCTCCATTGAATATGTAAGGGTTGTGAACAGATGGAAGACCATTCTGAAATAGAAATATTAGAAGCATTAATGCAGTCGAATTTACCTACTATTTCAGTTATTAAAATTTATTAGCATCAAAGATGGCAGTCATAATTACAACCATAGAAAAGTAGCATTACAGAATACATACGTAACTACGACTAATGAAATTTGTACTTCAAAAGCACACATTGACCATTTCTATTATAAAACAGATGTCTGTGGCAATTCCATATATACATATAATACAATATAGTTGAAATGTAGGAAAAAACTCTGATACAGCGAATTTCTTGGGACCCTCTATAAAAATTCGCTATAAGCGTAATTAGCTATACGTTTATAGCGAATTCATAATTCAAATATAACGAATTCGTTATAAAACTGATTTGTTCTACATGTATAACAGTTATATAAGAAAGCAGCAAATTATCATATATATAAGTATATGTACGATATACTTGCGTTTGTATTGTCTTTAAGAGAAATGAAGCCTATATATTTTTGAGAAGTAATATTTTTATATAAGAAATATACACATTGATTTATATATGATAATTTATCTTGATGGATTATTAAGTCATGCAAGAACACGTCTCGAGAGAAATGTCAACATAATTTTGCGCAATACATACATGTACAATTGTTATTTAATTGTTGTTTTACACAAATAAAGGAGTGTATGATAAAATAAATGCAATCAAACTTCAAATTTAATTAACGAGAATAGTAAAAAATACCGACAATATATTTCCTAAACGTATGTGTAAGTATTGTTTTGCATTAACCTGTTTTGAAAAAATACAAACAGAAATTTTGTAATAAGTGTGAATCCTTAATGTCAATGGAAAACGATTGTTAAAAATCACAAAGAGTTTAAAATGAAAAAAATAAATTCCTTATAAAAGGTGATTTTTACGTTCATTTTTAATTCAAGGGGAATAGGAATTTACTTCGTTATATCCGTAAATTCGCTATATCCGTGTTCGTTATAGATGCAGATTTTTATATAGAATATATAAAGAATTTGCCGGGGAAATCATTTTGACTTCGCTATAGCCGTAATTTTGCTATATCCGTGTTCGCTATAT